>NC_043997.1:1934217-2109217 GCF_902150065.1 Myripristis murdjan
GTGCATATAAAACCCAGACTCAAAAAGTTAAAAGTGACTGGATGTAAAAGACGAGCGAGTCCCGCTGCTGTGGATGCGGCCCCGAGGAGAATCCCAGCTGGAGACAAACATCTGTGTGTGTCTGCTGCACGCCTGATAACAGCAGATTATTAACCGTCCACATCTCACATCACAGGCGTCTGTGACACGCCACCCGCTCAACCTTTCACTATCAGATCCCACGCAGATTAGATGGCATCACGCTGACATTTACACAGCGTGAAAACACGGAGGCAGCGAGCGGAGCCGCCGGTGCTTCACGTGGACGCGGTGATGAAACTGTGGCAAAACAACAACAACAAGAGGAAAATAAAAAGCAACTGCAACTGCTGGCAACTGACGACGAGTGTTTTATGTTTTGGGGGTTTTTTTTAAACTCGAGGTGAAGTTTCCTTAACCCCCCTGTTATGTTCACATTTTTGAACATCTTTTATGTTTGGGGTCAATTTGACCCCTGCAGTTTAAACTTCCACAAAGTTATTATAACTAAAATTGTTATCAAAGTTAATGTGTCAGATACTTTATGTTTCTTTGCTGACGACCTAAATAGCCCTTTAAATAAAACATAACTCCACCCCACCCCCCCACACTTATACATCCAGTATTCCTATTACGCGACAATGGAAAAATATGCAAATCACCATAAAATCTCACTGATTGATCTAAAATTGGAAAGAAATATTCATTTGTGGTGTTTTAATGGCTTTACATTATTTCTAAGTACAGATTTTTGTTATTTATAACCAATGCGTTACAAAGTGTGTACAGGACATTGAAAACATATCATGTCAATTTCATCTTTACCCGGTAGTGCCCATTACATTAGCAACACTCATTAAATATGAAGCAAAAAAAATGATAAAATAAATGATGAAATAAATGATGTTAATCATTTATTTAGAGACGTTAAACATTGGCTGGGGTCAAACTGACCCCAAACATAATAGGAGGGTTAAGTTGTTGAGGGTTTTCAGATGAAACACGAGCAGGTTTCACTGAACAGAGTTCAAGCTGAGGCTCCGGTGAGAAAAAAAAAAACTTCATGACCTTCTATCACAAACTTCCAAAACCTTAAAAATTTGATTTGATTCCTCCGTGGTTTGTTGATGTCGCTTGTCGTCGAAAAGTTGAAATGGGGTGAAGGTCTGTGTTTGAAACGAACCAAATACTTTCTGTGACAAAGCGGTAAACCGACCCATGCCTACCTCGCTTTGTCAAAATCCAAGACTGTCCTTTTCAAAAGTTCATGACTGTGCAGGAATCCAGTGGCTGACAGACTCTGAATAAACCAGAGGTGCAGGTTAGAGGCTGACATCAGACAGGACGGTTGTTTTGTTGTGATGCCGGATCGAGACGGGAAGGTAAAGCCTTGGAAGGGGAACGTGAGTCAGGAGCGATAAATGTCTGTTATCTGAAAGTACTTTTAAATCTATTAAGTTTTATGTAAAAACCTCTCATTATCATCGCTTATTCCCATCCTTGGTATCATCTCACTCGGCTATGCTGGCTAAGCTAATTTTCCTTTTTGCTGTCCTAGGATAGCGACGATATTCATTCCATTGCATTCCTGGGGAAAAAAAAGGTGAAAGCCAACACCAGATTCTCTCTCGCCGTTTCTCCTCGTAACATTTCCATTTTCCACATCCGTGATTTTCATAGCTTCCTATTGAAGGTGGTGCTAGTGATCTGGCACCGTGCTGCGCTGTGATTGGCTGGGTCTCCATCACGTTCTTCCTTGTTTGACTTGTTTGCTCGGGACGTGAATACGGTCAAACGTGGGAGCAGTTATATCATTGGTGAGGAGATACTGTCTGTCTCTGGCATGCTGGAGGTTTGGGAGAACAGAGGAGGGGCTTTTATTTTGTTTGGTGTGTCCTACAGGGTCACATCCCACCACTGACACTTTGAAATCAAATTTAAAGACGCACAATTATTTTTTCTCCTGCTTTCAGTTCTGTCTGAGGTCGCCCCATGTTTTTTTTTTTTTTTTTGGTCAAGTTCACATCTTTAACACCCTGTTAGTGAGTTTTTAATCTGCTGATAGGACAGTCAAGCAGACACAGTTCTCTTTGTATTATTTTTCACGCAGAGTGTATTTTCAGCTCTGACTGCTGGTGAATCCTATTAACACAGCCAAATATTTTTTTTTAATTAAATTTTAAAATATTCTGTCAATGTATGTTTAAAATAAGGGTTCACCCATTCATTAATTATTTTGTCAGTTTCAATCGAGTCTTCTTGCTCCCCCTGGTGGATATCACATGAACAGCAGGAGCTGCCGAAGAATATTATGGCCAATGCTGCAGTTTCATGATGCATCTGATGCAATGTTTTTGTTTGTTTGTTCCTTTGTTTGTTTGTTTGTTTTTTTAAATAAAAAAATTGTTTGGATCTCTGTCATTTTTTGGAAAATATTTGGAAATGGGAGTAAATGGGATGAGATCAGGACTGGATGGATGGGGCGGGACAGGAGGACAGTTCCAGACCTCCACACTGACCTTCCTCCTGCACTGGTGCCTCTGGCAGCTCCTGGTCTTGGGACACTTGGAGTCACACAGGTACTCCTTATGGCACGGCATCAGCTTCCTGTATTTACCACAGCGGCACTCCTTCTCCACCTCCTGAGACAGAGACACAGCTTTAGCACGCTGTGTGTGTGTGTGTGTGTGTGTGTGTGTGTGTGTGTGTGTGTGTGTGTGTGTGTGTGTGAGTGTGTGAGTGACCTGGCGGCAGGTCTCACAGCTCCCTCGGTGACACCTCATGCTGCAGGTGTGTTTTCCACACGACAGGGGGCGCTCGCATGTGTCGCCACACGGCAGCACCTCCTCCGTGCACGGCAGAGACGACTCTACACACACACACACACACACACACACACACACACACACACACACACAGAGAAATTATATTAGACTGAACACAATTAGAGAAGAAGAATGACAAGAAAGATCTGTGTATCTGCACGTGTCGCTAAAGTGTGTTTCCATGTTCATTTGTATGTGTGTGTATACTGATGTTATCTTGATTGTGTGTGTGTGTGTGTGTGTGTGTGTGTGTGTGCGCGTGCGCTCACTGGTCTTGCCACATGGACAGGTCCTGCTGGTGGAGCGAGGGCAGGGAGGACAGGTGCCGTCGTGGCACATGACCTCACAGGTGTGATTCCCACAGGACAGAACAGACCCACACAGCTGAGGAGGAGGAGAAGGAAGAGGAGGAAAAGGAGGAGGAGGAGGAGGAGGAGAAGGATGAGGAGGAAGATTATTTAGACAGGGAAACACATTTTGTTTTAATAACAAACAGGAAGTGATAACTTCCTGTTTGGACAGGTTCAACTTCCTGAGGAGAATCTGTGTCCTCCCATCAGCGTGAAAAGGTGGAACGCTGACAGCACCTTGGCAGAGGATGCAGCTTATTGGGTGGTTGCTATGGTAACTAGGGGGTTGCTAGGATGAACAAGGTGGTTGCTAGGGTGGACTATGGGGTTGCAATGGTGTACTCCGTGGTTGCTGTGTAGAACTAGGTGGCAGCTCGATTATTATGCGGTTGCTATGCTGTACCAGGTGGTTGCTAGGGTGAACCAGGTGGTTGCTAGGGTGCATTAAGCCACTGCAATCTACTCAGTGATGTATTAGATGGTTTTTATGCCAAAATGGGTGTCTGCTATGGTGTGCTAAGTGGTTTCTATGGCATACTTGGTGGTTGCTATGGTGAATTAGGTGGTTGCTAGGTTAACCAGTAGTTGCTTGAGTGTACTTAGTGGTTGCTATGGTGAACACAATGGTTGCTAACTCATTAGGTGGTTGCTAGGGTGCACTCAGCAACTGCAATCTACTTAGTGGTTGCTATGCTATTAGGTGGTTGCTACATTGTGCTAGATTATTTCTACAGAGAAATGGGTGGTTGCTATGGGGCACTATCTGGTTGCTGTGGTGTATGCGGTAGTTGCTTTGCTAAGATTAATTTGGTGGTTGCTGTGGTACACAAGGTGGTTGTTAGTGTATACTAGGTGGTTGCTAAGGTGTTTCTGAGTGGTTGCTAGGCTGTTATGTGGTTGAAAAGAAATCAATAATGAGTTTCACCTGTTGGCACTGCCACTCTGGACTGGCACACGGTCGCTCTGCCTCTTCCCGACCACACACACACTTCTGAACACTGACTCTGGGACAGGGATCACACACTCCTGGACGAGACACACACACACACACACACACACACACACAGAGAGAGTGGGCGATTGAGAGAGAGAGAGATCACCATCACTGTCTTATTGTTAACAAAGCTGACGAGCTGACACTAGATAAGTGTGTGTGTGTGTGTGTGTGTGTGTGTGTGTGTGTGTGTGTGTGTGTGTGTGTGTGTGTGTGTGTGTGTACGTACCTGCGTGGCAGGGTTGTGTACAGGTGTGCTGTTTGCAGGGTAACATCTTGCCACATCGCTGCTGACACGACCAGGCCTGGAGACAGAACACACAACTTCGTTAATTAGCCGAGCACACAGTGTTTTTTTAAACTAACACTGTCTGTCGATGTGCGTATGCGTGCGCGTGTGTATGTGTGTGTGTGTGTGTGTGTGTGCCTGTGAGAGAGAAAATTTTATTGATTAATTCATTCATTTATTTATTCATTTATTTTAAGGATACCTTGTTGCTACAGCGACGGGGGAGGGGCTTGGCCTTGCCACACATACAGGAAACTGATACCATCTTTGGACAGGGGGGACAGGGACCTGGAACACACACACACACACACACACACACACACACACACACACACACACAGTTAGTAAGCATGTAAACTATAAAATTAATTTCACAAAATGAGGTTAAAAAATATAACAATGAATGAGCCAAGACTGAATCGTATCCAGAAGAAATGCTCTACATATTGCGTGTGTGTGTGTGTGTGTGTGTGCGCGTGTGTGCGCGCGTGTGTGTGTGTGTGTTACCAGGGTGGCAGAGCAGCAGACAGGTGTGACCGCAGGCCGGCTTGAGGTCCTTCTGACAGATGGAGCCGCACGAGTGAGGAACCAGCCAGGGGTCGTCTGGGGGATCCTGCAGCTTCCCACAGTAACACACATACCTGCACACACACACACACACACACACACACACACACACACACAGATAAACAAAGTATACTAACAAAGACTTCTGCACTGTGTTAAAGAAAAGAGAAAAGCGGGGAGATAAACATACGACTCAGCACTGGGAGCAGCCTGCTGGTTTCTCTGCTCTGATTCTGTTCATCATGTCATTATAACACACAGCTGTTTGTGTTTGAAAGCACCACAGCAGCTTTCAGACCTCTGTGTTTGTACCAAACAGTGTCTGGGACGCCCAATCGATAACTATTGATAAATCAGTAACAAGTAGATTAAAGCTGTATTGTTTATTTTGCACAGTAAAAGTTAATTTTCTGAAAGCGAACCGTTTTCCTGAGTGCACTATAATGCACATCCACTGTGTTCACTTTACTGTTATTCCATTGTTTAAACTGTTCATATGCTCATATTTCTACTTTCTCCTGTTGTTTAAACTGTTCATATTTCTATTTTCTCCCATTGTTTAAATTGTTCATATTTCTATTTTCTCCCATTGTTTAAATTGTTCATATTTCTATTTTCTTCCGTTGTTTAAATTGTTCATATTTCCATTTTCTTCCATTGTTTAAATTGTTCATATTTCTATTTTTTTTCTATATTCCTAGTTTATAGTGTTTATGTTGCTTGTTCCTATTTATTGGCTGATTTTTCTGTAAATTATGCTTCATATTTTGCTCTCCACTTTGCTGCTGTAATACTGGAAATGTCCCCACTGTGGGACTAATAAAGGAATATCTTATCTTATCTTATCTTATCTTTCCCTTAGTAGCCGCTGACATGCTCAGCAGTGATTGGCTCACACGTCCTGTCACAGCAGGCGGACCGCTGCCTTGTGATCGTGTTTTTAGAAAACAAAATGATCTGGGAAAATCACTTACAAACAGTTTAAAGGTACGCGACCGTGCAGCCAGCAGGTTGAAATTAAATTAACAGGATGCCTCGTCCACTCATGTAGCCGCAGACAGATTTCACTCGCACGAGAAAAACTTTATTCGTCAGCCTCTGTGGCCAAAATACAAACCGCTGCTGAAGCTGAACACTGAGTGATGTGTTAACAAACTATCAAAAAAAAAAAAAAAAAAAAAAAAAAAATATCAATCATTTTCAGTGCTTTCATTGCAAATATATGAATTTCACCAAAGTGCTTATGGTCCCAGTTCTACTACAGAGAGGCTGATTTTACAGGCGTGCAGCGACACCTGGTGGCAGGAGAGAGGAGCAGCAACAGGAGAAACCAGACATCAGGCTCACAGCACCAACTACCTCTGTTATTACAATAAATGATGAACCTAATGATAAATAATAATAATAATGATAATGATAATGATAATGATAATAATAATAATAATAATAAAAAATTAACTAATTAGATGAATCAGCTGTGAAAAAATGATCATGTGCTGCTGCCCTGGTGTCAATATCTGTGTGTATTCTGACATCAGCATCAGTGTCTGATTTGGAGAAACTCTATGTAACTCATAATCTATTATTATGGGAATCTGATGAACACATCACACACTGTAATGTGTGTGAAAAAATGTGAGGGAAACGACACAGAGACATGAAGGATCCGTACCTGTTGGGCGTGGCGCTGGGAGGATATTCTGCCCGACACTTTGGACTGAGGACAGGAGGAGATTTCATATTAAAATAAAATATACATTTATACTGTACATCATTTAATATTAGAAATATTCTGCTGTTTGGCTTTTAACTGTTTAATATACACCATGCTCACTGTAGCTTCTAGCAGATTAGACTGTAACGCAGTGCAACTAGAGATGAACTGAAGTCATGTTCAGCTTTTCATAAACTTAAATAAAAACTTTAATCCAGTCTGTTGTGGCTTATCTGCTGCAGTGTGAGAAAAAAATCAACTTTTAAAACATAAGACCACACTTTGTTTTGTTGCTGAATCACAGCAGATGAGCTGTAATTTCGACATCAGGTCATCAAAACAGATTTTCACATGCAGAGAAACTTCAAAGCCTGAAAATGGCTACTAATATAATGTAAAAAAAAAAATCTTCAATGTGAATGTGGTCATGTTGGTGTAATGTGACGCTCTGGCCAGCAGAGGGCGCAGCAGGAGGAGAAGGTGGGGGGGCTCAGATTCCTCAAACACTCATTTTTAAAATCAGTAAAAAGCCTGACTGTTCTACCTTAAAGGACATTTTTTTCCATTTCCACATGCAACAATGCTGAAAATTTGTTTTGTTTGATACTTTTTTTAGCAGCAAAAAAAAAAATAATAATAATAATTAGAAAAAATAGAGACCAAGTCAAACGGCTGCTGCACATGAACAATATTAGTGCATCTAAAAGAATCTGACTAACAATATATTTCTTTTTTTTTTTTAGCTGCTATAGAGCAGATTTTTGGAGCTAAAAGGCATACTTTTTTGGTTCATGCATAAAAGATGAGAGGTGTGAACGTATTTATGTGACTGTATGTGCTGTTTTGTTGTAGTTATGCCTCGCTGGATATGCATTGTTTTGTTTTGTTGTATGTTGTTGGATATGTGTGGTTTTATTGTAAGTTTATGTTGTAAGGATATATATTGTCTTTGTTGATGTTTTATGTTGTTAAATATGTTGTTTTGTGTTCTATAAATAAATAAAAAAAAGCAAAAAAAAACAATATATTTCTGGATGTATAGACGATCAAATCCCACACAAGTTTGGAGCCGGTGTGTGAGCGGGCAGGTGAGGTGGGCGGAGTCAATTTGCATATTTATAGATACACGCATACTTAATGAGCACAAGGTTTAGAGTTATATTTCACCTAAATACAGGCTTCTAAATGTGTGATATTGATAGACAGAAATGATGTTTATGGGTTTAATAAACAGCTGAAGGGGGATTTTCTAAATTATCATGATTTTTCCAAAAATGAAATGATATTTTACAGTTTCGCTGAACGTTTCTGCTCCCACGTTTGATTTTTCACGAGAGCGTGCTGTGGGTAAAGCGTCCCTCCTCACCAGGGCCAGGGCAGCTCCCTCTGACCGAAGTCTTCATCAGTGACCGAGGAGACGAGGAAGACCGAGTCCCTCGCCCATTTCTGAATGCAGGGGATGTGGAAGAGAGAGAAACAGCTGCAACAGCTCCACACCTGGAGAGAGAGAGGGAGAGAGAGAGGGAGAGAGAGAGACAGAGGGAGAGAGAGAGAGAGAGAGAGAGAGAGAAAGGGAGAGAGGGAGATTTGTTCTGATTTCTTGTATATGCCAGTGTTTATGGATGTTTATATATTTGTTGTGTAGCTGTTTGTTTGTTTGTTTTATCCCACATGTTTGCAGGTTTGTGAAGACATGCAACATAAGAAGAATTTCCCAGTTTGGGATCAATAAAGTATATCAATCTATCTATCTATCTATCTATCAACATGACATGCGCTGTGGATCATTAGTGATTTTGTTGTTGTCTGTGTGTGATTCTGTATGTGACGTACAAACGCCTGTTTGTCAATAAAGCAGCCTTTGAATCTGCCCGTCAAACAACAATAACTAATGAAAAATAAACAATAAAATAACAGAGTAAAGGATTAAAATAACAATAATACTAATAATAATAAAAATGAAAATAAACCACCAATGAGAAACAAACTGCTGAACTGAACCTGAAATGTAAAGAGGAAGAGAGAGAAGGAAGAGGAGGAGAGGAGGAGGAAAAGGAGGAGGAAAAGGAGAGGATGAGGAGGAGGAAGAGAGAGGAGATAAGAGGAAGAGGAGAAGAGGAGGAGGAGGAAGAAGGGAGAGGCAGACAGAGGTGGAAGAGGAGGAGGAAGATGAGGAGAGAGGAGGAGGAGGAAATGAGGAGGAAGAGGAGGAGAGAGGAGATAACAAGAACAGGAGAAGAGGAAGAGGAGGAGGAGGAAGGGAGAGGAGATAACAGGAACAGGAGAAGAGGAGGAGGAAGAAGAAAAACTATGAGGAAAGACAGAAAAAGTAAAAAAGAAAAGACAGATGAGAGAAAAGAGCAGATGAAGAGGAGAGGAGGAGCCTCAGACAACCAGCTGCTACTGTGTGTGTGTGTGTGTGTGTGTGTGTGTGTGTGTGTCAGTGTGTGTGTGTGTGTGTGTGTGTGTGTGTGTGTGTTACCGGCTGGGCTCTCCTGACCGAGGCGATGCAGATCAAACAGGTCAGAGCTCCGGACTGAAACACATCGCTGACATACTGACCCGTCCTGACCAGGCCGCTGACATCACCGCCTGGCACACACACACACACACACACACACACACACACACACACACACACACACACACATGCACGCACACACACACACACACAGGGAGCCCAGACATGAGAAACATCATGAGAACACTGATCGACCCGCTCGGAGGAAGCGCTGATGTCACTGCTCAACGTCGAACACGGTGGTTGCCGTGGTAACCGCGCCCTCACCTGTCTGGTCGGTGTAGGTGGTGAACGTCGACGCCAGGATCTTCCCTCTCTTCCCGTCCTTCATCTCAGTCTCTCCGTCGCCGCCGCCGTCGTCGTCGTCATCATCATCGTCAGAGGAGGAGGAGCTAAAGTGGCTCTGGACCAATCGCTGAGCGGCGGCCTGGTTGGACTTCCTGATCTCCTCAAACTTGGATTGGACGGACGCGCCTGTCAATCAAGGACAAATAAAGACACTGATCATCAGCTGATCGATAATCACTGCAGGAACAAAGAAGGCAAAAGAATTCAGAAGACAGTGGTGTGGGAAAAAAACTCTCTCACACACACACACACACACACACACACACACACACACACACTCACTCTGTTCAGGTTCCGGTCGAACAGGAGCGCTTGTTTTCCCGCCTCCTCCTCTGGCCGGATGGGCGGGTGCAGCCGGTGCTCCCGGTCTCTCTCTGTCCTTCTGCGGAGGTCGTGACCTTTCACCTTGACCCCCCTGACCCCGGCCACGCCCCCTGCCCTGCTGTCGCCAGGCCGGCTCCATGGCAACCGCCTCCGAAAGACTGAAGGAGAATAACACAGCAGAAATTTTAAAAAAATAGGGTTCGACCAATATGTTGCTCTTCAACCTGATGCTGACTCTAAACTGTAAATTACTATGCACAAAATAAAATAAAAAATAAATAAAAATAACAAGAAAAACTACAGTAGTATCTTCTGAATGAAATGTTTCAATTGAATCAAATCACTCTTCATTTTTATGGCAGCTTTCATGCAAAACAGCAGCACAAGATGCTTCAAAGTACAATGAAAATACAATACAATGAAAACAGAACCACGCATAAGGAGCGATTAAATATGAAACACTGAGAATATTCCCAACACTGAACAAAAGATAAGATGCTGTCAAACATTACTAGAAATGTTTTTAATAAGAGCTGGGGAATAAACGATGATTTCATTACGGGAGGACACGCTGTCGTTCAAAAACCATCAGATTATCAGACTGATATATCCCTAAACCGATAAACCCATACGTCTAAGCTTAGATAGATAGATAGATAGATAGATACTTTATTCATCCCAAAGGAAATTCGCAGTTTTTCAGCAGTATCCACAGATTACAGATTAAATAAATCAATAAAAAAAAGATTTAAAAAACAAAGAATAAGATCTAAGTACAACAGAATAAGATCTGAGTACAACCCAGTGTGCAAAAAGCAATGTGCAAAAAAAAAAAAAAAAAAACAGAAAAAACAGAAAAAAACGTGTGCATGGGTGTATAGAATGTGCAAATTTAGAAGAAATATACAGTATAGACATGATAAATAGCAGTAAGCAATATAAACACTATAAACAAGGATTATATAAAAAAAAACAGAAATATGAACAATTTAAGCTTAAATAATTTAATGATCATTAAAGTGATAAAAGTGATTATTGGTGTATATAATGTACGCCGAATTGAAGAGGGCACCCGAGTCATTTGAGGAAAACCTTCATCTTTTTCCTACAGCGCGCGCGCGTTGGACGAGGATAAAATAACCCAATTTTTCCATGGAGTCTGGTGTGACGTCGTGAGCCTGCGCGGTGACGCCGCTGCCTGCCCGCGGGTGACGTCAGCCACGCCGGACTCCAACGTGCTCTGTGTGCACAACGACGGAGGAGCGTGCTCGCGTGCCGTTGCACTCCAAATGCATGAGCACGTGAACGAGGCAAACAGAAAACAACAGCGTGACTGTCCCGCCGCCGGACTCCCATTCATTTGAACGGTGAATTAGTGTCAGCGAGCCTACAGGGCATAAACGCTGATTCCGCTTCACTGCTGATCCCCGGTCTGCTTTAAAACTGAACTAAACCGTTACATGCTAACGGAAGCTACCTGTTCACCTGTTCACCTGCTTTGCACCGTGAACGCGCCGTTCTTTAGCAGCCACCAGGTGACGTTAGCAGCACCAATCCACAGTGAACTGGCTAGCCGGCTAGGTGGCTAACTCATGCTAACTGCCGTTCATAAAGACGTAAAACTCCGTCAGAACAAATGTCGCGTCCCGCGGACACGCTCCTGTCTAACATCAGCTCCTCCTCGGCGCGGCGGCTCATGTTGGGAGATAAAAACACAAACTGATAAAGAGTTTACACAGTTTCTTTCTTTTTTTTTCCTGCAACACACCTCAGCTGTCGGCAGCGAGTGGAGCCCGGGACCCGGTTGACATGCGTGGGGGCTTCGCAGTGCATGCCGGGAGTTGTGGTCCGTGAAGGCTGCGGGCAGTCGGGCGGTCCGCGGAGGTTCGTGTCAACATAAAACTACAAGTCCCGTCATGCAATGGGGAGGAGAGCGGGGAGGGGGGCTGCGCGACGTGTCACACGTCAGCTGGACGTTTCATCCTGCTGATATCAGTCAAATCCTCGTTTTTATGGGAAATTAAAAAGTAAATATAAACTATTAAACTCATAAACACCAAGAAAGAGGTCAAACTGTCAGCCTACTGAAATATGAAAATATGAATAACTTATGTGTTGTATGTTTTCAATAATAAGTTTATTTTTCCAATATTTTTATTAGAATCTTTATTTTATTTTATTATTTATTTTACTTCATGGTGTTGTTTATTTGACTCAATATTATGTTGAGCATATATCAGAAATATTTGTGTATTTAAATGTGTTTTCAAAGATTGTGTGTGTGTGTGTGTGTGTGTGTATCTAGTTAAATTTTCCTAACCTTAACCATACCCTTAACCTCACCTTAACCAGGCTAACATTAACTCACATTCACCTAATACTGGCTAACAAGCTAACAGTCACTAAGCTAACGAGCTAGCAATTAGCTAACGAGCTAATGATTAGCTAACGAGCTAGCCTGTGTGTAACACCTTAATGACACGCTGTGACGGCTCTGTTACACACTTTGGCCTGATATCATGTTGAATACTACTACTACTGAGTACTGTAGCAGTAGTAGTAGTAGTAGTAGTGGTAGTAGTAATAGTAGTGTCAATATTGGTATTAGTAGCATTAGCAATAACAATATTAGTGTAGTAGTATGGCACAGTAGTATCAGTAGTAGCTATTGCAGTAGGTATTGCAGAGCTGCCAGCTCTCACGCAGTGGCCGTGAGACTGACGAATTTGATTGGCTCCACACGCTCTCACGCCACACCTCCGATTTCTCACGCTGAAGTGATCATTAAGAGCCTTTTTTTCTTTTGACTAAAACCGGTTCTGTTTATCTCTGATCTATCTGTTGAGCCTGAGAAAAGATAGATAGATAGATAGATAGATAGATAGATAGATAGATAGATAGATAGGTATACTTTATTGATCCCAGACTGGGAAATTCACACGTTAAAGCCACTTGTGATCGATAAATTATGCCTGCAGAGCAGAGGCTGCGGCGGCTGGGCCACTTTTACAAGAGGCTCAGCCAATCAGAAGAATCTCTTTGATCAATCAGGGACTTCCCCTCACCCCACCGGCATATTATCCAATGAAATGAATGAGTTAGAGGCTACTCACATTACAACGTTTGTACCGCGCCCAAGCGTTCATGCACGAGCACATGCACGGTCACGCACGCAGCGCGAACGTGGATACGGTGTAAATCATACAACTTTCCTCCTGCCTCTGCAAAATCGTTTAATGTGCGCAGTGCGATTACCGGCAAATCGCCGCGTTGCGCAATCAATAATCAACCATGTTGTCTGTGTTGCTGTCCGTTGTGCTGCTGCAACCGCATATAAACAAAAGTCGGTTTGTAATGAAAGTACAGCAGTCTGTGTGCGCGGCGCACCTGTCAGATCCAGTAGACCTGGTGCCGGCTGGCACCGCACAGTGCGCGGCCACCCGGTCAGGTCTGGTCTACCGGATCTGACAGGTGCCGCTCCGGCTGTCAGCTGGACCTTTCTGAAGGAGGAAGTTACCTCCGAAACTTAAGGTAAATAAACATCCCTTACAAGGTACAAAAATGTATTTTAGTTATCCCCCCCCCCCCCCCCCCCCCCCCCCCCGGAAATCTCACTCCAAGGTTTTTTGAAAAGTTGGCAGCTCTGTTATTGTAGTAGTATTAGTATTAACAGTAGTAGTAGTACTGGCATTACTTGTATCAATTATAACAGCAGTAGCTGTACATAACAACAGAGCCAGCAGTAGTAGTAATAGCTGTAGTAGTAGTATTAGTAATAGTAGTAGTAGTAGCAGTATCAGTAGTAGTAGTAGTAGTAGTAGTAGTAGTAGTAGTAGCAGTAGTAGTAGCAGTATCAGTAGTAGTAGTAGTAGTAGTAGTAGTAGTAGTATCAGTAGCAGTAGTAGTAGCAGTAGTAGTAGTAACATTGTAATAACATTGTCAGTGGTTGTGTGAGTAACGACAGAGACAAATCTTCCTTATAAAATATCTTTATTGCGGCGCTTCAGCAACTGAAAATTATTTGGTTGATATTTTTCTAGAGAGCTGTTACACCTGACAGGAAGTCCACTAAACAAAACAAAAACAAAAAAAAAAGTTTGTCAGCAGCGTCATGGAAAATCCAGACGCCGGACGGCGGTGGCGGCAGCGCTGAGCGTGGACTTCCTGGTTGTTTCACAGCTAAAAGCAGCTAATTCCTTTTTTTTTAAATACAGACTCAGTCCTGATTTAGTGTACAACAACAGCGCCCCCTCTGGCCTCCTCTGTCCTCTTAAAGTTTCTCCAGGGGTCAAGCCTGCGGACCGAGCTCACACACACACACACACACACACACACACACACACACCCGCAAACACACACACACACGCACACAATATACACACAGGCGGCATGATGGTGGTTTCCTGACAAAACATTATGATGATATTGAATATAATGTACAATTTCAAAATATTTCCTTTTTTAGTGCTGATATAAATATGATTTATAATTTAAAATGGTATTTAAATATGTATATTTTTAAACTTTGCTTTAGGAAGTGGTGTTTTGTTTACTCAATTTTGACCACAATTAAAAAATAACAAGACAAAACATTTTTTTTTTCGATGTTAACTTGTCAGGTCCAAACCAGCCGTCACACCTCAGGGTGTGTATTCGTATGAAATCTCCGCTCAGACTCGATAAACTTCCCGGTTTGTTGCTGTAAAATAATAAAACCATCCAGAGGAACTTCCTGTCCCTGCTACACGCAGTGCGTCTTATTTTACACAATATTACATTATAATTACAGAGTTGTACAGTTTTAACACGTTACTCTCTCTCTCTCTCTCTCTCTCTCTCTCTGTGAAGCTCGCTCGTCCTCTGCTTCTTTCCAGACTTTTCATCCTCGGCTTCCACATGAAGGAAATCTCTCGGTTGGACTTTACCTGAGGCGGCGCTCAGAAGGCGTCGCTGTAATTATGAATCAACACGATGAGAAAATAAAAGAAAAAACAAAACGCAGGTGCTGAAATCCATTTGAGCAGGAATTTCATAATCTTACAAAGACAATAATGTTGATTATAGTTAATCATAATAATAATAATAGTGATTTGCATAAATTAAAGCGGTCGTCGTGAAACCTTTTTGTCTTTGCTTAGTATTAAATGTGATTGATATTAGGCTTTCCTGCCAAAAATCACAATGTTGGAGGAAAAAAAAAAACACTTGCAAAGTAATTTTTTTTTTTTTTTCATTTTTTAAACATTTTGTGATTGTATAATTGCATTAATTTCAGCATTTCCAGAATAATTTTTTAATGCAATTCTGACATGAAATAAGACAAAATAACCCCACAGATTTGAATTTCAGTTTGCAGTCAAATCTAAGCTTCCATGAGATTCTTGTTTTTTCTTCATTTTGGTGATAAACTGCTCAGCTGTGTTTCCTCTCAGCGTCATAACGAGGATGATGTGTGTAAACCATAATCCAGAGGAAAAACAGCCACGTCTTCATCGCTTCTCATTCTCCCTCGTCACGACATCGATGTTTTTGTCTCAGAGTCTCCTGGGATTTCCCGTCAATGGAGTTTGAGTTTCTCTTCCTCGTCTGTTCAGCCACCGAGGAACAGATGATGAAGAGGATTCATGAACTAAATGTAACTTGGATCATCTTTTTTTTTTTTTTTTTTTTTTTGGATGGAAATGTTGCAGATTGTTAAAGTAAAATCAAATGTATTTTTCCGGCGTCTGTCTGATGATTTTATTGGATGAAAAGCGAGCGAGCTCCTGACGTGGCTGTGATGCGTCGCTCTGATCTTCAGGTAAAGGTTCGACCAAACAACCGTATGCCGTGAAAGTGAACTGATCCCAAACAAACCCAGCTAACCCAGGCTTGAAAAACAAACGCCCCCATCCCGCTGCTCCCACGTGTTCCTCTTGGCTCTACTTCTTCTTCTCTTCCTATGTTGCTGATTCGCCGTCTGCCGGCGGCACCAGCTTCTTCTCCAGCCGGACGACTCGGTGCTTCAGTTTGCTCTGCGAGGCCTCGTGCTCGGCCAGCAGCCGGGCGTAGCGGGTCTGCAGGATGTCCAGCGTGCTGGTCATCCGCTGCACCTTCTCCTCCATGTCTTTGGGGTCGGGGCCCTGCGCCGCCACCTACAGGCCAAAAAGGAAGCACGTAAGTAACAATAATATATCTGTTTTGGGAAAAAGCCCCGAACCTTCTCATTCAACAGCTCTAGAAGACCTAAGGGAGGTCGTAGAGGTGTCTCGTTAGCTGTGCTCCCACTCAGGTTTTATTAATGTCAGGAAACTTCTAGGTGAACTTTTGGAAAGTGAGAGGAGAGAGGGTTATTCAGTGATGGGCGCCACTCATCTCAGAACGAAGTCACATAAAAAACAAATCTGGACTCTCCAATGATCAGGATCAAATTAGTTCTTTCCAATCAAATCAGAATGAAATGAAATGAAAGATGAATTCTCTTTCCATCTCTTATTTTAACCCCTTCATCAACATGCCAAAAAATCCACCAAATGGAATTTTTTTTCTGTGATATTGTCCCCTGAAATTAGCTTCCATTCACGTTTGTCCAATCTGAAATTTCAAATTGCACAAAAAGCGTTTTGACAGAAATACAGTTTTCTTTCATTTACATTTACTTTACAAGTTCCTACTAATCATTAAAAATAGCTTCATTTGGTTTAATGTTTTACTTTCAGTTCTTTAATCAGTAAACAATTTAGAGTTTGTCATTAAGTTGAGGAGTCCATCTGCCCGCTGGGAAAAATGAGAAATGCTCGTCAGAATCCTTAGAGGGAAGAATTTTTCAGAGATTTCAGAGATGAAGTGACGTGACGTCACACGTCTTATGGCGCCTACAGTCTGTGAGGACTCAGCGGTCTTATGTGCTACATTGTGCAACATGGATCCAATAAACTTGGGTCAACATCCAGTTTGATGTCTGTTGACTCTACGATTCACACCTGAATCTTACTGGCTACACCGAAAGTCAACGTACAAGAAAACATCATCGGCGTACGTGATCACTCTGCAGCGCTGTAGTGGTGAAAAGTATACATTTTACCCACTAGATGGCAGACAATGTAGATTTGTCTGTCTGTGTTACATGCCCCCTTAAGTTACACTTGTAGTTACTATGGTTTGAGTCATATAATTAGCTCGTCATGTTGTCACGTATCATTTACTTTTACACTCTGAAGTTTCGTCCTTTAACCAAAAAAAATAGTCTGGTGTAGTTTTGTTTAGAGACGCTGGGTTTGGAATCAGCTGTTTCAGTTCCAGAGGACAGAAGCAAACCAACCTCCAGGTCCAGCAGACCGTCCTTCATCAGGATCTGCCGCCCCTTCTCCTCCAGCATGGCCTTGGCATCCGGATACTCTGTCAGCGCCTCCATCAGGTCGTCTTTGGAGAGACAGAAGAGGTCCGAGTAGCCGATGCTCCTGATGTTGGCGGTCCTCCTGTTTCCCGCTTTACTTCCTGTTAGAGGAGGAGCAGAGTTAGACAGAAACACCACGAGCACGTCTTTACATCCACTGTACAGAGGCCACGCCCACTGCCACGCCCACTTTTGACTGGACAGCCAGAAAAGCTGATCAGGTAAAGATCAGTTATTCAAGATTCAAGAGACTTTATTTGCCATTTGTACACGAACACAGATCCCTTACTCTGTTTTTTAAAAGGTTAAAAAACACAAAACAACAAATTAAGAGTGTGACAGGTACAAAAGAGGCACCTCAGTATCTGTTCTGGAAGTTACTGAACGCCCCCTACATATTTAATAGTATATAATAATTTAATATGATATTTAATGTACTGGACTATGCATTACAGTATGCTGCCACATATTTCTGCTGTGAGAGCAGCTGGACGAGGCTCACTTCACCTTTAATAGCGAGGATGCTGATCTCGCCAAAGTAGCTGCCGTCGCTAAGGACGACGAACTGCTTGATCCCATCGTCGGCGACGACGGCCAGCTTCCCCTCCTTGATGATGTACATCTCTCTGCCGATGTCACCCTTCTTACAGATGTAGTCGCCTGGACTGTACACCTGAGGCTGCAGCTTCAACACCAACTCCACCAGGAGGCCGGCCTCGCAGTCAGCAAAGATACGCACCTGAGAGAGAGAGAGAGAGAGAGAGAGAGAGAGAGAGAGAGAGGACAAGGAAAGAAAAGAAAAGAAGGAAAGAAAAGAAAAAAGAAATGAGGACAAGGAAAGTGTGTGTGTGTGTGTGTGTGTGTGTGTGTGTGTGTGTGTGCGTGTGCGTACCTTCTTCAGCGTGTCCAGGTGGACGTTGATGGCGATCTCGGCCCTCAACTTGTCAGGCAGGAACTTGAGCACCTCCCTCTCGTCCACAGCCTTCTTGTTGGTCCACAGGTAGTCGAACCACTTGATGACTCGCTTCTCCAGGTCCTTGGTCACCTGGGGGGGAAATACAATGAAATGTAAAATAGAATGAAATAAATAAATACAAGGGTCACAAAAAAGAGGTGAAATTATGGGACAGCTAGAAGCATTTACAATTGCCTGAATTCATTTGGGTTTTATTTTTCTCTTCTTTCCGTCCTTCTTTTTTGTTCAATAATAATGTGGAATAATTTAAACTAGACTCATTTTGAACCAACAAACTAACGAGTGAGCTGACTGGCTGACCCGCTGATTGACCACGTTTACATGCACACCACATTCCTGTATTATTCGGAATATCCTCAATATTCCGGTTGCGCACGAGTCGTGTAAACACACCGAACCCGATTAAGGTCATATTCCAGTTGGAGAATATTCTGAATCAGACCCCTGGCATGTGCCTGTTCCAACCGGAATATTGTGCCATGTAAACACCTTAATCTGAAAATGTCCTGAACCGGAATATTAAGTCACGTCTGCGCATTCTCGACTCACAATGAATCCTGGGGCGTCTTTGCTGCTATGGTTACTGCAAGTGGGGAGAACGACGTGGCGAACAGCAGCAAGAGCCAGGAGACTGCAGTCTGCCTTCAGCTGGTCAAAGACGGAGGATATCGCTATATCTTCTTCTTCTTCTGTATTTCCGGCAGACCAGATGCCTCTAAGCATATTTCTGCCCCCCGCAGGTTGAATGTTGCATTACATAAGAGCGTTGAAACACGGGAACATGCCAAGTATCATGTAAACGGAATATTCCAGTTGCTGCAGCGCATATAAACACCTTATTCAGAATATGACCTTAACCAGAATATTGACCCGAATCAGAATATGGTGTGCAGGTAGACGTAGTCATCGACTGAAACTGTAAACAAATGACTAATTAAAAGGCGGGTCTAATAAACAACCAGCTGACAGTCTGACTGAGTAGCTAATTATCTGATCGATTCTGACGAGTTAATTGATTGAGTGACGAACCTTTCGGAAGCTCATGTACTGCTTGATGGCGTCGATGCGGGCCTGGAAGTCGGCTCGGGCTGCGTTCATGTTGGTGATCATGGAGCCGACGTTACCGACGATGGTGGCAAAAATCAGCACACCCACCTGCAGGACAGTAGAATAGAACAGGATAGAAATGAACACAATGCTGGTAACAGAGTCAAGCTGCAGGACTGAACTGATCGCTGTCACGTTTGGGTGTCACCGTCTGGGGAACTGCATTATTGGTATGTTTTTCATGTCAACAGCAGGACTTCCTGTCACTGTTTCTATTGCAGGTTTACAGTAAAAAAAAAAAAAAAATCTATAGTGCATTTTTAATCTGAATTAACCGACACACTGGATTTGGTTAAGTCACCTATTAGCATCACGTTCCTGTAAATGGAGCCGATTTGTTTATGTTTAAATATTTAAAATGCGTTTTTGTTGCATTTTTGAACATTTTTGTCTCTATCATTGCATGATGACAGCTATATATTATTATTTTTAAATCCAACGTCTGAGCTTTGAGATTCACAATTTAAAAAAAACTAAATAAAATCTGAATTCGGTGTTAAATTAATCAAAACACTGAGCACAGGCCTTTCTGTGTTACCAGGCTCTGCTTAGCCATGACATTACTCTTCTAATTGCCTTAATGAGGATCCAGAATCCAGATTTAATTATTGGTGTTCATGTAAACGAGTCGCTGGCGCCCGTCATTTGGCTTCATGACGTCACTCTTTGAGCCACACCCACCAGGAAATCAGTGACGACGAAGAAGTACTCGGAGTTCTCCTGGGGGGGCGGGGTCTCTCCGATGGTGGTGAGTGTCAGCGTGGACCAGTACATGCTGTAGGCGTATTTCCTCACCAGCCGACCAAACTCTGGGTCCGACGGGTCGGGGTACACGAACCTGTCGGAGCCGAAACCTGCGGGACGAGGAGGAAGAGGAGGAGGAGGAGGAGGAAGGAGACGTTAGGACCTCTGAAGAAGCTACGCACAGCAGCCGCCATGTTGGAGGAACAGCGACAGCTCAGTGAAAGAGCGGCACATCATCGGCGTACAGTAAAACGCGAAAAACTTAACATAGCAATGACCTCTAACCTTTAACGGTGTGAGTGATTTTCTGACGTCCCTTTTGTCTTTCACACTTTAACACTGCTGTTAGCTTCAAATTTACAAACATTTTTATCATATTGGTGTCATTTCGACTCCAGTAATTTAAACCTCTAGAAAATTTGTATTCTAATAAAAACTGCTTCCCAAATTCTTCACTTTTGGAAGTTTAAAAAATAATTTCCACCATTTTCCCATCTCACTGGAAGAGAAAAGTGTTGATCAAGGGATTTATTTTATTTATGTTTTTTACTGTCCATGTACGTGTTAATTTTAATTAATTAGACAATGCATATTTCACCTCCACTATCTACACTATACGTTTAGTATTTTTTATGCACATGTGCAAGCAAAAAAGCTGAACATTTTTTAAATGTTACACTTGGAGTGCCATCCTGTCCGAGCTGCTGTGTAGTTAGCATGCTGTTAGCTCTGTTAGCAAGTGGTGATGTGGGTCCCTGAATTTTAAATAAAACGAGAGGCAGATACGCAGCCGAGAGGGAAGCTAATCTGGTATGACGGTGAAACCTCAGTGCAGTCAGTTAGCTAATACGTCCTCATGTTAGAGCACGGCGAGTGCCAGCGGCGAGGGCTATCCTGACACTGAAGTTCATTCGTTAAGTTGAGAAACAAGCGTAACGTGTGGAGGTGCTAAGACATCCATGGGATTTCTTCTCAGCTTCACTTTTTTGTTTTTGGCAAGCAGCAGAGTCCTGCAAGAGAGACGACTCAGGCAATGCAGCTCACAAAGTTACCTTCAGGAACGCATTTAAAAAAAAAAAAAAAAAAAAAAAAAAATTGTGAGCCGGAGGTTCAAACCCACCGATGGCCTTGGAGAAGGAGTAGTAGAGGCAGGCGTTCCAGTGGATGATGATGACGATGTACATGACAAGGTTGGAGATACGCAGGACGTTGGGATAGCTCGTCCTCGTCTCCGTCCGCTGGAAGAACTCCAGCATCCTGGAGGAGAAGGAGGAGAAGAAGAAGAAGAAGAAGAAGAAGAAGATGCGGAAGAAGAAGAAGAAGAAGAAGAGTAAGATGGGGAAGAAGAAGAAGAAGAAGAAGTAGTAGTAGTAGTAGAAGAAGATGAAGAGGGAGAGCAAGAAGAAGATGAAAGAACAGAAGAAGAAGCAGAAGAGGAAGAAGAAGAAGGGAGAGACAAGACAAAAGGGAGGAGGAGGAGGAGAAGAAAAAGAAGAAGACATGAGAAAAGAGAAGAAGAGAGAATAGAAGAGAGAAGAAGAAAAGAATAAAGGAGGAGGGGAAGAAGAAAAGTGGAGAATAGAATAGAAGAAGAGAAAAGCGGAAAAAAGAGAAGAGAGAACAGATACATTGTTTTAAGATTACAATCACAAATTACAATCAAAGAACACAGACATCGAATAGAACAGACATAGAACAGAATAGAATAGAACAGAATAGAATAGAATAGAAAAGGCCCATGTGGTAATGTGCTGAATAGTTTCAGTTATAAATCTCCAACTTTTCAATGGAGATGTGTCAGTTTTCACAGCTGCCAGCAGATGGCGACATAACTGTTCTTCACTCTCTCTCTCTCTCTCTCTCTCTCTCTGTGTGTGTGTGTGTGTGTGTGTGTGTGTGTGTGTGTGCGTGCGTGCGTGCCAGTTACAATACAAAGCAGGATTAGCATTAATAGGATTAAACCGCCCAGAGGAAAGACGTCTCTGTGTGATTTACAGACACTTTGCTGCTTTTCTTTCCCTGCAGATCTTCAGGATTCATGTCCAACAAATAAAATCAAAATGAAATCATAATCAAAGTCTGCTTCACCTCCAGAGATCACAGCAGCTCAGCTCAACACTGAATGTCAGCAGCAGAGGAAAGACACGACCTCCAGGAACTGCACCAAAGGACCTAACCATCGTTTTAACCATTTTAACCATCGTTTTTTATTCTTAACCATTGTTTTAACCGTTGTTTTTATTCCCTTTATCTTATTTATTGTTTGAGTGAACTGCACTGATCTCCTCGCACTGGTAGACGCGTGAAACACAATAAAGAAATCTGAATCTGAATCTGAATGTGAGGATCTGCAGGTGTTTTGTTGTATTTCATGAGGAGCTGCTGCGTTCAGGTGCCGCTCTCAGCAAAACCTAAACTCCTGGCAGAAAAACATTATTTATTTATTTATTTATTTACTATGGGTAAAAATGCACAAATGATCATATGATAACACGTTTGTTTATGGGTATATGGGTATATGGTTTAAAACTGAATCTTGAATCCACGGTGTTCACTTTATTGTTCCCTTTATTGTGTAATTCCGTTGTTTAAATTATTCTATATTCCTTGTTTATAGTGTTTATATTGCTTGTTGCGATTTATTTATTATGGTTCATATGTTGCTCTCCACTTTGCTGCTGTAATACTGGAAATTTCCCCACTGTGGGACTAATAAAGGAATATCTTATCTTGAAAATATAGTTTGGATAAAGTGTATGGAAGTCAGCTGATAGAGTGGTTACTGAGTGGTGGAGAAGGGGTAGGATTTTAAAAAAATAAGCATATGCTTCTTTCTACTCCTTTTTGGACATGTTTTGTTGTTTCGACTATTCTGTATTATTTTTGTGTTTTTTCACATGTTCAAAATAAAGCCTTCATTCATTCATTCACATTCATTCATTAAAAAACACTCACTGCATGGAAATCTGGATTTTCACGTCTGCAAACGTCACTAAGTCCCAGTTAACGCTGCGTTTGTTAGAAAATGGTTCACAGAGACACTGAACGCCTCATCAGGAACAACACCGAGACAGGTGAGCGTTATGACATCACACACCTAAAGAGCCAATCCGAGGTGGTGCTCCTCACATGATTTACATATCCTCACCTGGTCGTGTTTAATCAGGAAAAGTGGTGGTGTAACTAATGATTAATGACTAATGACTGATACATATATTTTTTTTACATGAGATACATCAAATATCTCGTGTGTGTGTGTGTGTGTGTGTGTGTGCACGCGCGCACATTTTTAACGACCACAACTTATCGATTTCTATTTAAGCCGTTTAAAGGTACAAAGTTTTTTTTTCTTTTGCACCAAAACAAAAAAAACTTTGTAAATAGTTTAATTTCCGTTGTTAAATTCACGTTTTGAACCAAGCTCTGTAACCATAGCAACCAGCTGCGACCCAAGCACACAGCTGAACACGTTTACATGTGGATTCGGGTTTGATTTGATCGTTTTTGTCGAGTTAACGACGTGCACGGGGCGGCTGGTGCTCGTCCTCGTCTGCCGGGCTGCACAGCGCCCCCCTGTGGCCGCTTTTACTGCTCAGGTTTTTGTTTTTTTCCGCAGGCTTTGTGCCGTGATGTCATCGACACGGAAGATTTAACGAGCATGCAGTTTGACACGGACACAGCCTCAGTGATAATATGATTATTGATTATTGATTATGGTCCCCCAGACCGTCTGCAAGTTTCTCGACACTTTGTTTATTACAGTCCAAACAGAGCAAGGCTAACGACTCCCATAGACTTCAAGTGTTTATGCTAAGCTAACAGGAAATGCTACCCATAGGAGCTGAACCAGTGGACGTCCAGAGGTGGAAATGGCCCCCAAAAAAATAATGTTTTTGGGCTGCCATCCTTTTCAGACTGGGGGTGTTTATCTGTGTGTGTGTGTGTGTGTGTGTGTGTGTGTGTGTGTGTGTGTGTGTACGTGTGTGTACCTGTTGAACCTGAACAGCTTGTTGAGGCGGATCTCGGGGTACTTGACGCCGACGTACAGGTAGAACAGGTCGGTGGGAATCATGGAGACCAGGTCCAGTTTGAACTGGACGCTCTTCACGTAGCGCTCACGCAGCTTCTTCTCATCGTTCACCAGCAGACCCTGCTCCAGGTAGCCTGCACGCACACACACACGCACACACACACACACACACACACACACACACACACAGTTCATACACACAAAGAAAAGAGAAATGATGACACACACCTGTAAGACTGTGTGCATTTGTGTGTGAACAATGTATTTATTTACACATATCTGTGTGTGTGTGTGTGTGTGTGTGTGTGTGTGTGTGTGTGTGTGTGTGTCCTGACCGGTCCTGGTTCTGAAGATCATGTCAGCGATGTAGACGAAGTCACAGAAAAGGTCAACAAAGAACCAGTACATCAAATAATCTGTCTGCAGCTCCTCGAAGCACGCCCTGCCACACACACACACACACACACACACATGCACACGCACACACACACACACACACACACACACACACACATAAATTAATTATCATCACTGTAATGAGACAGCATGTATATGACCAGATATAAATGTGTGTGTGTGTGTGTGTGTGTGTGTGTGTGTTACCTGGCGATAATCAGGGTCCAGTTGTACATGACAGGCATGGTGATGATGCCCAGCCAGTAATAGTAGGTGTTACCTGCTGGGTCAATCGCCGTAATCAACTTGGGACTAAACACACACACACACACACACACACACACACACACACACACAGGAAAGACCCTTTAGGAGTGATACCAGAAGCAACACAGCAATAACAGTAATGATATATGGCTAATAATACTAATACTACTAATACTGTTACTACTAATAATACAATAATAAAATAGCATTAATATCCCCACTGTGGGACTAATAAAGGAATATCTTATATAAACACTATCACAACCATAAAAATCAATAGTCAGGTCATAATCAATGGGCAGCCAGAGACTTGGACGAGCTCGTGCCTCAAACGTCGACCGAAAAATCACAGACTGTGCCTTTAATGCACCTTTACCTGCTGCAGAAAAGGTCAACAAGTCAACAAGTCAACAAGTAAACAAGCTGATAAATAAACTAGAAAAGTGCAGTTTGTGGGGAAACTGCGTGGGCAAGCTGGAAGAGTAACCGCAGCGTGCGGTTTCCCAGCAGAAAATGAAATGCATCATGAGAAAGGTAACGCTTTGGGCTTTCAAACGGAGTCCAAATTATGTTTCAACTCCCAAAAATGCCCGAGAAACGGCGAGTTGAAAAAATGTGTGTTTCTCCCTCTCTCCCCAGATTCTGGGTTCCAGATATAATGGGAGTCTATGGGGGAGAGAGCTGGCACTCCTGCCTCGTTAAGTGTCACTGTTTAAAAAGTTGAAGCTACTTTGCTTTTGTATTTACATTTTTCAAAGCAAAACTAGTTTTCCTACTACTTTACCTGAATTTGTGCATGTGGAGTGAAAATTGTGGCCAGGAGAGCAAGTTAAAGACAAAATTTTTAGACGATTTTTCAGGGCTGCTGCACTCGAGCCGTGATGTCACTCACTCTGGCTCTCCGAACATTCCGCCATTAGTGTGTATTGCGTCTGGAATTCCGATTTCAAACTGGAATTGCGGAAAAACGGAAAGTCGGATCGGTTTGAAAATCGACGCGCCGCTTCTTCTCCATAAGACGCACGTTTTTCATATTTGGTACGTGGACGCAAGTCAAAAGCTCTGGGCCCTGGAGCCTTCCGAAGTTTTGGCCATTCATTTCCGATGGCCGAAATTTTCTGTAAAATTGGAATTTTGAGAATTCTGTGAGTCGGATTCCTTATAAAAGTAATAGCAAATGTCTCCCACTCGGGCCGCACATTTTCCCAATTCATTGTGTGGGCCTAAAATGAAAGCTGTAGGAGGAGTTACGGGCCAAAATATTTCTCCCTGGCAGGCTCGCCGAACATGCCGCCATTAGTGTGTATTGCATCCGGATTTCGGCTTCAAACTGGAATTGCGGAAAAATGCAAAGTCGGAGAGGTTTGAAAATCGACGCGCCGCTTCTTCTCCACGAGACGCACGTTTTTCGTATTTGGTGCGTGGACACAGGTCCAAAGCTCTGGGCCCTGGAGCCTTCTGAAGTTTTGGCCATTCATTTCCTATGGCCAAAATTTTCTGT
Organism: Myripristis murdjan; assembly: GCF_902150065.1. Classification (NCBI taxonomy): domain Eukaryota; kingdom Metazoa; phylum Chordata; class Actinopteri; order Holocentriformes; family Holocentridae; genus Myripristis; species Myripristis murdjan. The sequence continues at coordinate 1,960,564 of NC_043997.1, forward strand.
AAATTTGGAATTGCGAAAATTCCGTGAGTCGGATTCCTTATAAAACTAACAGCAAACATCTCCCAGTCGGGCCGCACATTTTTCCAATTCATTGTGTGGGCCTAAACCGAAAGCTGTAGGAGGAGTTACGGTCCAAAAAACGTACGGAATAATAAAGAAAGAAAGAAAAAAGAAAGAAATAGTAGGAAGAACGTTATTAGTGTGTAAGCTGCCAGCTTGCCCACTAATAACGTTCGGTCGCAGGAAGATACAGATCCAGATGAATCCTGAGGGCTGATCAGTGCAGTCGTTTTGAGTGGAACTGCCCTTTAACTCAAACTCACGCCTCCTCTTTGGCTTTCTCCTTCTCCTTTTCCTTCTCCTTCTCCTTCTCCTTCTCCTCCTTCTCTTTCCGCTTCTTCTCCTTCCTCTCCTTCCTCTCCTGCTTCTCTTTTTTCTCCTCCCTGAGAGAGAGAGAGAGAGAGAGAGAGAAACAGCTGATGTCAGCGAAATCACGAGACACGACCTGATTCCAAAATCAGGTCGAATCAGTGATCTCAAACGAGGGAGGGGCGGACTCACTCCGTCAGCTCCTTTTTCTTCTTCTTCTTCTTCTTCTCCTTCTTCTCCTCCTTCTCATCCCTGGAAGACGAGAGGAAGAAGCGTCACACACACATCACACTCCCCTGTGTGTGTGTGTGTGTGTGTGTGTGTGTGTGTGTGTGTGTGTGTGTGTGAGTGAGTGTGTGTGTGTCTCTCACTTCTTTTCGTCGTCGTTGTTGTTGCTGTTGTTAACGTTGAACAAAGCTCCTGGTCCGGCTCTCTGGCCAAACCTGGACCAGAGGAAAAAAAAAAAAGAGTTTGGAAGATGAGAAAATACTTAAATATAACAATAATAATAATAGTAATAATAATAATAATAATAATAATAATAATAATAACAATAATAAATAATAATAATAATAATAAATAATATACTTAAAGATGTTATTTTTACTGGAAATTAGAGTGAATTTGATCGTGTAAATTTAAAAATTTAAAAAGCTCTCCGTGCAAATGTGTGTTCTGCTCGGTTAACCAAAAGAAATTTTACAGGAGTTTTGGACTTCCATCTGCAAAGTCCAATTATTCAGCACTTTGTCAAATTTCAAATTCACTTGATTTTTATTTTTCAAAAAGGCGAGCAGCAAATAAGGAAGAAATGATCCAAACGTTAGCAAGACAAGAGCAAAATGTGATACAAAAATTACCGAAAAAAAAAGACAAAAGTATTTAAGTCATAAAAAACTTACAAGACCCATTAGATAAGACAATTAGATATACTATATATAAGTAGACAGTATATTCAAAATTCAATTACAAGAAAATTACCACATGAAATGTAAAGCAAACCAAAACAAACCAAAACAAAAATTACCCTCCAAATAATAAAAACAAAAGGAAATAAAGGGAATTTTGTCAAAAGGTTGAAGCAGGACCTTTCAAAATAAAAGCTCTGGGTTTCAAAGGGTTCACATAAACACAAACTGAGAGAGACACTAAATCTTCACTCTCAGTAAAGAAGAAGACCTGATTCTGGTTGTTTGTTTGTAAACACATGGTAATGGTGGCAGATTTTGATGGAAGCTTTTCTTTTCTTTTTTTTTTCTTTTTTTTTTTGGTCCGTTACCACGGTGACGGTGACGGACCAATCGGAGTCGATCTATGTGAGCTGCATGAACTTTGTAGGCAAACAGCTTGTCGATAAAGAGCTGGTGTTTAACACGCCAAAAGCACCAGCAGTGACTGTCAACCTTGTTGCCATGACGACTCACCCGTCCCCCTCCCCTGCTTCTGCTGGCCCCTCCTCCATGTCCTGCAGAACGATGGTGGGCGGAGTTAGCGCGGGGTCGGGGGAGTCGGGGTCTAACGGAGCGATCTTGGCCGACATGGAAGAGCTTCCTCTGGCTTCCTGTTGGGGAGAAGAGAGAAAAACTTTACATCGGCAAAGTCTTGACTTTTATTTTGTAGTTTTGTGACATTTTAGGGTTTTTTCATCATTATTCACGGAGATTCATCGAGTTTTTGAAGAACACAGGATCACCCAAACTAGATTTAAATACATTACAAATACATTATGGTCACAAAATTGAGATTATTGGAGATTTTTGGTGTGGTTCCTGGCGTCTTGGAGACCATCAGCGTTGGGCAATTTCATCTTCGCCATTTCCAAAATATTTTGTGCCTCCAAGCCCACAACCTGCCTGTCCCACTTCTTTCTCTCCAAGTTGTTGAGGCACGCCTCCTGCTATTTGGATCATCTTTGCTGAGTATAATCAATTCCTTGTGCTTTCCACCTTAACTTCAGTGATTAAACCTCTACGTGAAAAGGTCCTCGGTCCAAACCTCCTCAGTAAATTGCGGATCGGGCTGCAAAGTTTTGTCCGAACCCGACCCGAGCCCCAGATTTGGCTTGTCCTCCATCTTTAGCTAAGAGTTTGTAATCGTTAGAAAATGTTATACAAATACTGCAGATGTGACCGAACCCGACCCCAATGGGACTTGTCCAGTCAGGCCGGGTACCCCGACTCTAGTCCTCGATAATTTCCCACCAATTTCAAAGATTCCCACTCTCCTCAAAGTCTTGGAAAGAGCTTCCTGCCCAGTTATCTGACTGTCTGTCCAGCAGAGGTTCACCTGAGCCGTCTCAGTCTGACTTCAGGTCTGTATGTACACCTGAAGCTGATCAGTGGCCTGCTCCTTGCTCCTCTGATTACTCATCGCTCTTAATCCAGTTTGATTTGTCCCAGTTGAACACGCTGCACTTCTAAACAGCTCGGAGAACCATGCAGATCCACGGATGTTTGGCTTTCTTGGTTTACCTCTCTGACAGACAACATCATTTCTAAATTCTCAAAGTGATCCTCGGCATCCCTCAGGGTCCAGATCGAGGCCTGTTGATGTTCTCCACCTTCCAGCTGGCTCTCGCTGTTCTTGCAACCAGATCGTCAAATTGTTTGTATTTAACCTTTATTTAATCTGGAGAATACCTCTGAGGTTAAGAGTTGATGCCTTTGATACCCAGAACTGCACAGCTGTGAAGACTCATGACGCCTCACAATTTGCAAATCTAGAGTTTTGCCTTTCCGCTGCTTAAAGGTGGATTTCACTTAATTTTCTTTATCTAAATTACAATTCTGGGCCCAAATTACAACGACTGCTCCCAGAGTTCACTGTTCCCTTGCTAAACATGGCCGATCTTCTCAGGTCCACCAAAAACACCATGTTAAAAACCTCCAGCTGGTATAAAACACACCTGCCAGAGGATTTACCTGAACTAAATCAATATAATGACATCACACACACATGCCTTCACCGGCTGCCAGTCCAAAACAGATCCGACTCGAAGGTGGTTTTCCCAAATTTGAAAAAAAGTTTTGAGGGAATCGGTATGAGCCACAATGCCAGCACAAAACCCCCGGGAGGAAATCTGTGAAAACAAAACATAATCCCCACAGAATACCTTGTTTCAGAGGAAAGCAAAAGAGAATACTTCAGACGCACAACGGGAATAATAAAATCAGACTCCAACAAGAGCCACACGAGTTACATATCACGGCAAATTCTGTCGGTTCCAGGTGACGCTCAGCAACCCATCACCGTCTAGTTAACACGTCTGATTAGCACACTAGCTTGTAGTAGCATAGTAGTAGGCCTAGCTGAAATTAGCGTTTAAAGCATATTAAAGGACAAGTTATTTTGTAACCCAGGCCCTGCTTATTGATCATCTGGCATCATCCTCAGACCTAGAGAGGATCGGTTGCTTCAGTATTGATCCTGATATCGATGTTCTGCAGGCTCCCGCTCGGCTGCGGCAGCGGGCAAATGGTGAATAAGTGAGAAAAACTTAGATTATGTTGTTTTCTGAAACAGGAAGTTCAGTGTAATCTCAGAGTGCTCTCCTGGAGAAGGGCTCACCGCCCGATCCTTCATACAAACGTCGCCCTCTTGTGGAATTCACGAGTTCAGAAGTGAAAGTTTCCTGAAAGCTCCGAGTTCACGACATCCACTTCCCCCGTCAAAACCAGGAGCTCAGGAGAACTACTTTATCTGACAAACCAAGCACCGCCTTTCAAGCTGTAACCTTCCACGCTGCAGTGTGTTCAGGTCAACATTAGCACGATTAGCCTGCTGGCTAGTTAGCGAGCTAGCAGTGTGTTCAGGTGAGCTGAGCTGAGCCTCGGCCTGCAGACGAGACAGTTTACTGAGTCACAGCGGCTAATCTACCCGATCACACTGTTCACACACACGCACACACACACAAACAAGATGTCTCTAACTGCTGCTAAAGTTTTTTTATTCTACCTTCGTCCTGCATGGATGTTTTCAGATATTGTATTTATTAAGCATGAAGCTGCACATGACAGACTCAGCATCAGAAACAGTGAAACTCCACATTTCTCAACACACTTTTTTCTGCAGAGGTTTTGCAGTTTTTCACTCATTTATTATTGAATAATTTTCTATATATCAGCTATATTGTGTGTAATATTATTTTATCATATATGTTATGTAGTAATGTTCCATAAACTAATTATTCCTCTTCTCTCTATTCCATTATCTCCTTACTCACCTGTCAGCCGGTAATCCGTCACCCTTGGTTACACAACCTAGACCCACCAGCCGCCCATCAAACTCATTGTCATGGAAACAGAGAAAGGCCCCCCCCCTGCCCCTTTAAACCCGGCGGGTCAAAGTCCAGAGAGAAAAACGAGTGAAATGAGCGGGACAGAGCGTTTCCTCGCCGCCGGACGCTTTTTTTTCCAGCCCGAGAGACTCTGCTGTCACCCTGACAGGGATAAAGGGATTAGAGGGAGGATGATACTCTCCCTTTCTCTCTCTCTCACGCTCTCTCTCTCTCTCTCTCTCTCTCTCCCTCTCTCTCTCTCTCTCTCACCCAGGCCCAGTCACAATCATGATAATAAAAATTATTTTATTGCTGTTATTGATATGGACCTCCACAGTCACAGATAAAAAGCAAAGGACATGATATAATAAAACCTGTGAAGCCAAACAGCAATAAAATAGATGACAATAATGATAATAAAACCAGACAATATAAGACTAAATAAAAAATTATAGCCCAGTGTGATTGAGTCATACAGTTTAATAGCTTTATCATTATTTATTTACTTACCTGGCATCAAAATCCAGGAGTAAATAAATAAAACTGCTGATTTTCTGTGTTTCTGACACACTGTGGATTCCTCAAGTGGATTTTATATCTGTTTTTTTCCTCAGTTGAACCTTAACTAATGAATACTTCACGTTTCATATCTGGAATCAGTATAAAAGTTGGTATCAGTGCATCACAAACAATAATCATAGCTCATATCTAATGATTTATCACCAAGTGGCAAAACTGTCAGTAGATATTCTACAGATACAGGTTTTAAAGCTGTGTCAGGGAAAAATACAGACGTTATTTGGTGTAAATGGTGTGTGTGTGTGTGTGTGTGTGTGTGTGTGTGTGTGTGTGTGCTGTGTGTGTAAGCAGCAGTAACCTGTGTCACTCCATTTTCAACATTTTATTACAGCAAAAGAAATATGACATGACGCCACTTGTGCAAACAGAAATTAATTCTTTTCTTATTTCAAAAAAATAAATTTTTAGAATCTGATTTTATTGGAAAAATATTAAGGAAGGGAGGGAGTGAGGGATGGAGGGAGGGATGAATAAAAAGACAGCAGCTGAAAAAGGAAGTAAAGAGGAAGAACGGATGATGGTGAAGACATGATGAAGGAGGGAGGGAGGAGACGAGTGCGAGCGACACGAACAGATTACAGGCAGTGGGTCAGATTTCTGTTGATCCTGCTGAGTCAGCTGTGTACCCAGCTCACACACACACCCACACACACACACACACACACACACACACACTCACACACTCATGCACGCTGGTCTAATTCCTAATAAGCCTATCAAAGCTACCTGTTAAATGCTGCAGCTCTGACCCTGCATCTCTCTCTCTCTCTCTCTCTCTCTCTCTCTCTCTCTCTCTCTCTGTGTGTGTGTGGGTGTGTGTGTGTGGGTGTGGGTGTGGGTGTGTGTTGGGGTGAGGGTCAAGTGTGTGTGTGTATGGGGAGGTGGTTGAATCAGAGTGCACATGCAGGGAAAATGTTAAAAGTTGGATAAAGAAACATGTGGGTCAGGATTAAAGGGGCAGTTCACACAAAATGCAGTGTGCAGTGCGTACTGTACGCCAGCCCGTGCTCTATGTAAATTAAATAAGTTCTTTTATTTAAATAAATTACTTCACGCTTGTAAAATAAAACACAAACGTTTGCATTTCCATGATTGATTTCTTTGCAGAGACGACACGCAGCAGCGGTGTGGCTACCCGACTTTTTAAAAGCCTCTCCTTTAACACAAACTGGACTCTTTCACTGTAAAAGATGCCGGCTGGTGGTGCGTCCAGGACTTTATTCTTACTGAACAACCTCTCCCTTTGACACAGCTGATAATTTAAATAACTGATATATTATTTAATCCCACACTTCAAAATGAAACCTGTCCACTCGTTTTCCACATGAAGTGCACCAACATCAAGTCGATCCTTTTTTCCTTGGAAATGTGCAAACTTGTGATTAAACCTTATTTTAGGTGAATGAAGGGAGCTGGAGTGTCTCTGCTATACCTGACAAAGATTAATTTATTACTGGGCTAATTGGTATTTATTTGCAGGGATGAAGCTCAAAATAATCTTCGTTTATCCTCGAAGGGCTCGCAGCTCAAGGCGTCCCGTCATCCACAGGACAGAAAAAAAATGAGTTTGGGACAGACAACGTTCTCCTGTGTGAGGCTTTCTGGACAAAACTGTAATTCTGGGATTCTCCTATAATTTTCATAATTTCCCAGTCACATAGAAGCAGACAAATTGAATGGATTCTGCATCGATAGCAGCTTCTAATCCTCTCTCTCTCTGTCCTGCCTCTCCCATCTCTCTCGACTGTCATGATCAAATAAAGCAGAAATGCCAGGAAAATAATCTTAAAAAAAAAAAAACAATAAAAATCCAGATTCTGATGGCTGTGTGAAAGAGCTGCACACGTTCTTCTTCTTATTAAACAGCCTTGACTGCTTTATGTATAATATCTTTATAAGTTTCTCTGCAGATGATACAGTTTGCATGCCAGAGAGTCCCTCTAGTGGTGAAGGTCTGTCATCGCAGTTTGAACAGAGATGACGGGTGAAGGAGGCCAATGAAGTCTTGAATTGTAGCTCAACAGTTCAGGGAGAAATTAAAAGTTTGTTTTTTTGCCTCGACCAGACCCAGACTTTTTCAAACCACCGATAAATTATCAAAATAAAATTAATAAATCATTTCACACTTGTATCTCTGAGGGTGAGGAGGACGTGAAATGAGTGAAGGACACTCACTAAGACCGAGAGAGGATGAACTTTTCCAAAAATGTATTTAGCAAAAAGGTTACAACAATAAAATGGAATAAAACATGAAAATGAAGAAGTAAAAAAAAAAATACCATAAAAAATAAAAAAAAATACACAAGTCAACAAATAGACAGATCAAAACACAGTGTGGCAGTCTTTAACATTCATTTCTATCGGCATTGTCCAGTTCACTTCTCAGGATGAGACAATAAAACAACCTCACGTGTGTGTGTGTGTGTGTGTAGAAGTTGACACGCCCCTAATGAGCTCATTTGCATATAAATCCCTGTTGCTGCTTCTTCATTTCATGGTGAGTGACAGGACAGCAAAAATAAAAAAAACAAAACAAAACCCTGCAGGCACAATGAAGTTGGATATGAAGGACATTGTATACTGAAATAATAAAGTTACAATAATAATGTCACATAAATTCCCATATTCATGTTAATTTTCTGCCACTTCTCCATCACAACTCGGTGTGTGCAGGTGTGAAGTCTGCAGGAAGCACCTTCTCACCACACCTACAAAATAACGTCTGCATGTTTTTTTGTTTATACATGTGGCACCTGGACTTTGGGGTCACTCACTGTCAGCTCATCATCAGCTCGTTAGTCAGGTGAAGGTTAGGATCTGGTCAAGGTTATGAAACTTTAGAAACATTTTGCTCGGACATGGATGTGAACTGCAGTCTGTTTGACCCAGTCGCCCCCTCACCTGCATCTTCAGGTGGACTCACTTGTTTTACATGTTCCTGCTCTTTCTGTCTTTGGCACATCGTCGACACACAAGCTGATCCACCTCATGGCACGCCGGTCAGGGAGCCGCTGCCAAATCTGGTCGAGGCGCAGCATCAGAGCCGGGTTCGCTCCACGGCCAGATGAGAGGTGGCGAGGGCACGAGGGATGAGGACGTCCCGGTGGTGTTGAATCGCACTGAAGGCTCCTGAGGAAGAAGAGGATCTGATGTGCAGACGGGTGACACATTAAAATTAAGCCCAACATGCAGCGTCTCAGTAAGACGTTCAACAGCTTCATGGATTCTCCAAGTCTCTGGAAGATCCTGGTCGTTTTTACTCATTTAATTCCAAATCGTTTTCTTGTCTTTTTTTTTTTTTTAGGTCATTGCTGGAGCTCCTGGACGAGCCCCCAATTTATAGACCTCAGCATAACAGGTTTTTTTTTTTTTTTTTACAAATATTATTGTAATTTCCTTGTATTTTCTTTACTAATCTCTGACTAATTTTCAGGTCTAACAGTTTGATGCATGTGGCCGTGTTCAGATGCCTCTGAATCTGATGTTGATCCAGTATCACTGATCTGAGGAGGTCTGACATCACTTTAATAAATATAAATGTAGGTTTCCGATCTTTTTTTTCAAAATGTTTTGCAGCAATTGTTTGGCAGATATTTTTTTAGTAAGGTTCTGCTGATTTTTTAAAAATTTGTTCACCTCCTTTCTCTCGTGTTTTTTAAAGAGATCCAGTGAACTTGCTCAGGTTTCAGAGGCTTCATCCTGTGAGGAAACGTCTGTATTCTGATCCACAGGGTATACAGGGGGCACACTGAATGGTTTGAAGATGAAGATGATGATGTAAATCCTGACGCTGTGGCCTTCAGCTGAACACCTGTGACAGAGTTTGGACTCTCCACCACCATCATCATCATCATCATCATCAAAAGACCAAATGGAGGGAAATCTTTCGGAGGAATGGCGCTCCGTCCCTCCAGGAGAGCCCCAGAGACTTGGAGAATCTTTGACGAGGAGCACTGAAGATGTTAAAGCTCAAAATCTACCTGGTTTTTCTTCTGGGGCACGGGCTCGGCGACCGCATGCCACGACGAGAGCTGCCTGAGCTACAAGAGTTAGAAGAGCTGCTGCCACGACCACAGCATCGACCCATCTCTGCCGTCTCACCTCTGGAGATTCTGGTGGGCGTTTTGCAGCTGGATGGAGGAAACACACTAGAGTTTATATGGAACAGTGTGTCACCTCAGATTTCCACTAAAACCACAGTTTGAGAACCAAGTGGTGGTGATTTATTTCCACAAGAACTTCCTCTTTAACGAGATCTTCTGCAGGACATTGAGGCCACTGTGACGGAACCAACATGTGGACTGATGGCTGCCAGGCTGAGATCTGCAGATGGTATGAGACAGCAGACAAACTCGGCTCTCGCTGGAGAGGGTGCCCAGGTGAGAAAGGGCGAAATTCAGGACGGAGCAGTTGGGGGTGGGCATGGCCATGTGGCTACAGTGGGCGGGGCCTCCAGTACATTACAGTCAGTCAATGTTCAAGAACCTGGAGTCCCAGGTTCTTGCAATGACCCAGGGCTCCTTGTCAGGTTCAGTTTCCCGCTGTAAATGTTTGAATTGACCTTCTGGAAGGAATAAGAAGAACAGCCGTCCTATCTGGAGTTACCTGGACACACAGGTGAATCAGTGTGCCTGAATCTGTGCACCTATAAGCAGGAGGGGAGATCATTTCTCTGTTTGCTCTGCCATCAATGAGATCTCCTTCCCCTCATAGCTGTCGAGTGCATCAGAAGAGAGTTATTCTTATGGTTTGAGTTTGGGAATGCCATTTATTTATTTATTTATTTCTGTTTCTATTTGTTTAAATGTTCCTTTAATTTGCTCAGAACCGCTGAGAGATTTTGTTTAACAATAGTTAAATGAGGAAATACTTTAAACTAATTTCTTTGCCATACATTTCTCTGTTTGTGTAATTGATACAGACCACCACTTGATGTGATTAAAGGGGAAGTTCTTGTGGAAATAAAACGCCTTTATTGTGGAACCTGCTGCCTCATTCCCCTTAATTTTAGTGCATCACGTCCGATGTTTGATGTCCGTCAGCTTCAGAACTCACCAGTTAGGTTACAGCTAAAAAGTTGCCGCTAGCTGTATATATGCGTAGCTGTATATCAAACCGTGGCACTAATGTACACGGCTAAAAAAAAAAAAAAAAAAAAAAAAAAAAAAAAAGCCATAATTCATTTGATGCTGCTGTAACATAAGAATTTCCCAGTTTGGGATCAATAAAGTGAATCTATCTATCTATTTGGCTACGGACACAGCAGTTCCCATCTGTGGGCAACATCAAAATAATGCTTCACAACAATCAGTATTTAATGTTTTATTAGACTGTAACTAATCAAAACTTGCGTTTAGGGTTCAGTCCACTTCTCAGGACAAACAGGACAGGATTCAGGACAGCTGTTTGTAGTTTAAGACTGTCCCAGATGGTCACCCTGTGTGGGGACCATCATGACCCCCCTTGGCCCAACTCAATCCCCGCAGTGACTTCACCTGAGATCTGCAGGTACCTTAAGTTTCCACCTGGAGCTGAACTTTTGCATTGTGACAGTTCTCAAACCCCATCTGATACAATTTTATACTTCCATCTTTGACCCATAAATCACCATGAAATGCATCTGTCCTGCCTTAGTAATACAGTAGTAGCCATGGTAACAGTCACAACTTGATAAGATATTCCTTTATTAGTCCCACAGTGGGGAAATTTCCAACTTGCATGATTACTATGGCGGTATTAATTTTCCTTTCAACCAAAGAATTTGCTGAGATGAGGAGTTTTGCCGAGTCAGCCTACCTGTGACTGTGAGCAGGCATTCGCCGTTGCCCCCATCACCATCCTCGGTGAACACCTCACACTGGAACACACCTGAGTCTTCACTCCTGAGTCTGGACAGGTGAATTCTGACGAGTCCTTTTCTCAGGTCGTCTTCGTCGCATTGCACTCGTCCCGCAAACTGCTCGTCTTGAGACTCTGGGTGCTCAACGCCGCCTTGTAGATGATATAAAGTCTTTGAAGTCGCATGATCGGACAACCAAAAAGCACAAAAGACGTTAAGATCAGCGAGGGGCCTGACGGGCGTGAAGGTCCACTCCATGGTGATGTCACTGTTCTCCTTGGCCTGGTGGAAAGTCTGGCTCACATTCATGACAAGTTTTCCTGTTGGGAAGAGATACATACTTAAGCCATTTAAGACGCCTGTGCCTTGTTTTGATTGTTTTTGATGGGTAAGTGAAGTCACCATGTTTTTTTTTCTGCATAAATTAAAGGATAAATCCATTCTTCTTTCTACTGCAGTCATTGTGCCATGGGTCATCGTTGAGAGCGGGGAAAGAGCGGAGCCCTTTCATGTTATGTTATGTCCATCAGCTGGGGGCTTGTCCGGGAACCCCGGCAACGACCTGAACTTTATTTGAACTTTATCTGGTTAAGTTAAATCTCGGCCTGCAGGTTTGGTTGGAGCTGTTTCTCATGATTCTGATTCACTGTTTAAAAGGCTTTTCCGTCCTGATGGGAGTAAACTGCCAGCGGAAACATCAAAACACTGCTTTCACTAGAATCTGCATGGGTTTTTTGTGGGCCTTCATTTCATGGCAAATTGGAGTATTTCGCCTGTGAACCAAAGGCCCATGCTGGTTTTATGTACAGTGGTCCCTCGTTTATCGTGGGAGTTACGTTCTAAAAATAACCTGCAACAGGCGGAATCCGCGAAGTAGTCAGCTTTATTTTTTACAATGATTCTAGATGTTTTAAGGCTGTAAAACCCCTCACTACACACTTTATACACTTTTCTCTGACAGGCATTAACATTTTCGCACTTTTCTCTCTTGTTTAAACTTTCAAAGTTCAAACCTTCGTAGAAAAATAAGTCCAGTATTATAGAATGAACGCATTCTGTACTGTACAGGAGACACGGCACGGAGGAGATTGATTGACAATGGTCTACAGAACCTTAGCCAATCAGGACGCAGAACACAATGTGTGGGTTCTCCCTTAGCCAATCAGGACGCAGAACACAATGCGCTTAAAAAAAAAAAAAAAAAAAAAAAAAGCATGCAAAATTGCACAAAAAAAAATCCATGAAACTGCGAGGCCGCGAAAGGTGAACCGTGTTATAGCGAGGGACAACTGTATTCATTTTCTGTGTTCCCAGTAATCAGAGTATTGGTGTTTATGTTAATGTTGAGTGTGGCACCGACTCAAAAGCCAGTGTCAGTGGATCTGGTGCCACCTTGTAGAAAGAGATCGGAGACATTAAATCATATACATTTTTGGTTGGTAGGTGATGCAGAGCTGGATACTGAACAGAAGGTGTGAGCTCACCACAGACAGACGCTGGCAGGACCAGCAGCAGCAGGATGCAGATCATCTTCTCCCTGTGGAAGCAGAGGACATGAACACGTCTGAGGGACCAACACGATCTCATGGGATGGCCTAGAAACAGCACGACACTTTTTTAAGGTCAGTGAGTTATCACCTATTAGAGATCAGAGACTCAGTGGGACTTTGGCCTGGTCAGATATGTGATTTATGATTAATTGTTTTAATACACAGTGCAGAGTTCAGGGTCTAATTCAATGACTGGTGCTATTGTTATTGCAGTGGTGTCTTGTTGTGGGAAAAATATTTTTTATTATTATCCAACACATGTTGTTGGCTTTCTTTGTCATGGTGCCCTAAATGATGGAAAACACAACCGCAATACATCAGAGAAGAGGACATCCACTCGTCTGTCACCAGCTAGCTGAACAAGAGCCGGTTTGTCAATAATCAATGATGGAATTACTTTTGAACTTCTGTCTGTGCCGCTGCTGTGAGCTGCTAAACCCGGTGACGATGGTGTTGGAATAAAATCATGTTTGGTCTAATTTATCAGGTCTAATTTTCAAGAAAACTGATTCTTACCTGGTCTGCAGTTCTGCAGGTGTAGCCAGCAGGTTACAGAGATTTTACAGGCAGAAACATCCCAGGCAGAGGAGTGAGACTCGGCCTCACGTCCCAGTGGAGGCAGCCTCTGACCGTCAGGCAGGGAGGAGAATGGAGAAAACAGAAACAGAAAGCTTCATTAAGAAGGTGGGAAGTGGGGGAGGGGGGAATGCATCATGTTATTGTAATGCATTTAAAAAAAAAACACAAAAAAAACATGGACTGATATGATACAGACAGTCTGTAAGGGAAGGAACAGGAAAAGAAAAAAGAGGGATTTTATGTCAGTTATTGGTCCTCCAACCCCAAAATGAATGGATCTGATGAATATCTGATTTTTAAAGTTTTGTGCTCAGCGGCACCTGGCAGCATTTAAAAAGTGGTGCTGGTGTGTCTCTATAAGAACTCACGGGTCTAAATTAAGGACGTGTGTGTTGAGATTCTGTGTAGCAGCTTGAATGCATCACAGGTGCAGAATCTCATATCCTCATGCAGCCATGTTGGCTCCAGGAGCACCGCATTTTTAAAAATTTATCATTATTGATTATTTATTGCATGAAGGGGACATTCAGTCTTTTTTTCTTGTGTTTTGGATGCTGTGTGTTTTCCGTTCCCCAGTAGCGGTTTTAGGCACGGGCGAAGCGGGCAGCCGCCCGGGGCGGCATATTTTCATGTCACGTGGGGGGCGGCATGAGCGCCAAAAAAAAAAAAAAAAAAAAAAAAAAAAATCATCCTCGCTGCAAAGCAGTTTTCTATTATCGTATTCATCCGAATATAAAACAATATTTTTTCCATTGAAAATGCCCTGAAAAAACGCCCTCGTCTAATATGGGGGTCTAAGCAAATCCACATGTATTGTTGCATATGTAAACCAGTAGGTAGGCTCGCCTGATGCCGCAATTACCGGCGAATGGCCGCATTGCGCAGTCAATAATCAACCATGTTGTCTGTGTCATTGTCCGTTGTGCTGCTGCAGCCGCGTATGAACAAAAGTTGATTTATAATGAGAGGATGGCAGTCTGTGTGCGCCGCTCACCTGTCAGATCCGGCAGACCTGACCGGGTGGGCGTGGCACCTGTAGGCATCAAGCCGGTGCCGCGACCGGCCCGCCTGATGCTGACCGGTGGCTTTTTTTTTTATGCAAACAAGATTTTGTCCATATAAAAAGTATTTTTCCAAAAAAGGTATTTGTGCAGGTGTTGGCGCCCCTGCTCTGGGAGACATGGGAGAAAACTCTCCCATGTTTTAAACTCCCACATGAGTCTGGAGACGAGGAGACGGAGGGTTTTCCTCCAGTCAGTCACCGTTTACCTGATGAATCTGTTTTCTGGTTTGCAGGTCAGATGATCAAACAGGATAAAGATCCAGCAGAAAAACCTCGTTGGAGTCGACTTGATGCAGTGAAAGTTGTTGTTGCTGCTGTTGTTGTTGCTGCTGTTGTTGTTGCTGCTGTTGTTGTTGTTGTTGTTTGTGTGAGAAAACGAAGAGCATGGTGTGTGTGTGATGTCGGACGTGTGTGTGATGCTGTTGCATTTGGGTGTAATGTCGCTGCAGCTACGTGTTTCTGATGCTGCTGCTGGTGTGTGTGTGATGCTACAGGTGTGTGTGATGCTGCTGCAGGTGTGTGTGATGCTGCTGCAGGCGTGTGTGATGCTGCTGCAGGTGTGTGTGATGCTGCTACAGGTGTGTGTGCGATGCTGCTGCAGGTGTGTGTGATGCTGCTGCAGGTGTGTGATTCTGCTGCAGGTGTGTGTGATGCTGCTGCAGGTGTGTGTGATACTGCAGGTGTGTGTGTCAGGGTCCTCATGTACAAAGTTATTCTGCCATGCTGTTTATCTGAGCCTCCAGCTGCAGAGTCTCTGCTTCAGTCGTGTGTTTTGAACAGACTTTATCGGCACCGTCTACCTGGACAGGTGTCAGCTGACGAGCCGCCTGATTCTTTAAATCCGTCCTCACTTCCTGTCTTCTTCAGGGTTTTTTATTCAAAAACGTTACAAAACAAGGTGAGACTGATTCATCTCATGAGGTTTTGTAGCACCTTCAAGCTATTGGTGTGTGTGTGTGTGTGTGTGTGTGTGTGTGTGTGTGTCCTGCTGTATTCACTGTATTTATACGTGTGTGTTAACAAATGAAGGTCATGTTCCAGTGATGGAGGCTGGGATTCTTCATGTGTATCTCAAGTTTTTTTTATGACTGTGCTGTTCATTCATTTATTTTGTAAAAAAAAAAAAAACTTTGTAATGTTGTTTTCAGATTTATGCAATAAAAACTTTTAACTATTTATTGATTGATTGATTGACAGCCCATGTGAGTCACTACTTCCTGTAAGACTGGAGGCGTTTCAGGATGCTGCATGACACGACTCTCCACAGTTTGAGGAAAAGTTTTCTACAGTCTAACGGACGTTTTCAAAGAGGAGCGGCTTCACCGACATGGCTCACATTACATCACCATTAATATTTTTGATCATCACATGGTTCCTGCCTGTGCTTTCTACTAAAGGTGAGCTCATTATGGGATGTAGTCCCATAATGATAGGATTTCTTTAGAATCTCTGAATTTGGGGAAGTCAGAGGAGCTGTGTTTCCTCGGTTGTCCCAGTGCATGTGTGTGTGTGTGTGTGTGTGTGTGTGTGTGTGTGAGTCCTTCTCTTTTAAGTTTTATTTTTATCTTGTGGTGATGCAATCATGAGCACATGACTTGTGCTTATTTGTGAACGGGGCTGATGTTCAAACTGATGAGCCGACGGCTTCTGAGCATTTGAGGATCCATTTGAAGTTTGAACTGACAAAAAGTGGAATTTTTAAAATTTTTTTGAAGATCTGTGTTGCTAACTTTTCTGTTCTGGGTTTGTTTTTCCATCGTCCTTTAGCCCTGATCCTGACAGCTCAACCTGGAGACGATGTCACCCTGAGCTGTCAGGCTCCTGATGTCAACATTGAAGCAGCAGAGTGGAGCAGAACTGACCTGAAGAAAGAAGAATATGTCTTCTTCTACCAAGACAGGCACATTGACTTAGTCAACCAGCATCCGTCTTTTAAGAACCGGGTGGAGCTGAAAGACAAAGAGATGAAGAACGGCGACCTGTCTGTGATTCTGAAGAACGTGAAGAAGAACGACAGTGGAACATACGAGTGTCACTTTAAAGCTGCTAGTGAAGGACGCAGGACGAGAGCCATCATTAAAACTGATCCCATCTGTACCATCCAGCTGAAGGTTGTAGATCCAGATCCAGGTGAGTTCAGTGGCTGCAGGTTGAATCTGAACAGTTTGACTGGGTTTTATTGAAGCTTTCTAGCATAGTTTCAGTAGCAGGACCACACCTAGGGATGGCGAAAATGGAAAATTAACTTGGTCGACCACCGGGCCTCATTAATCGGTTTATTTCGGTTAATCGAGAATATTATTTGACTCTCTGTAAACCATAAAAGAATAACCGCAACAAATAGAAGCTAGCAGCGCTAGCACCGGCGCCATTGTCTTGCCCTGGACGCATACCACTACGTCCGCGACCAACAGAAGCGTGGCTCATTTCTCCCATAGATGTCTATAATATCTATGGGATATTATAGATATCCCATTGTCATATAATATAATTATTATAGATATCTATGGTTTCTCCGGTCTGTCCCTACCAAGCTGAGCTCTGTGCGTAATGACGTAATTCAAGCCCGGCAGAGCGTCCCGTCGCCATGGTTACCGTATTAAACTGTATGTGGGCGCAAGAGCAACTTCTCCGCGTTCAGGAACAGTTGGAATTTTGCGATCGGTCAAACCTTACGGTAGTTACGGTATTTACAATCTGACATGCGCATTTGTGTCGGCGACGACACGTTCAGACTTAAAGGGTTTTTAACCGACAAGATTATTTGGTTAAAGTTCAAGCGGTCAACAACCGGTCAAAGGCCACCGGTTAGCATCCCTAACCACACCACAACCACGCTTCTACTGGCATTGCTTAAATTCTCCTAACCCTTTCCTCCTCTGTCACACTGCGCCCCTCCCTCCCACCCTGTTCTCTCCTCCTTCTCCTCTCCCGTCCTCGTAGGGTCCTGAGGGGGTTCGTCGTGCCCGGGAGTCTCGGCGGATTCCCTCAGAAGCTGCCGAACTACAAGAGCCGAACTTCAAACATGTCTTGTTGCTGGTGTGGTCCTTGCTAGTGAACTGATGGTGAAGAGACACTGAAAAGGAATCTAAGATATCAAGTTTGAATTCAGCAAAGACGGAGGGTTTTCTTCCAGTCAGTCACCGTTTACCTGATGAATCTGCTTTCTGCTTTTCAGATCAGGTGATGAAACGGGATGAAGGTCCAGCAGAGGTAACAGCTGGGAATGGAGATGATGCAGTGAATGTTGTTGTTGTTGTTGTTGTTGTTGTTGTTATTGTTGTTGTTATTGCTGTTGTGTGTATGATAAAACAAAGAGCATGTTGTGAGTGTACTGGAGCTGCGTGTTATCGTCTTCCAGAAGCTGTGTGGGACGTTCTTGCACATGTGTGTCTTGCTGCTGCAGTTGTGTGTGATGGTGCAGGTGTGTGATGCTACTGCAGGTGTGTGTGATGCTGCTGCAGGTGTGTGTGTGATGCTGCTGCAGGTGTGTGTGTGATGTTGCTGCAGGTGTGTGTGCGATGCTGTTGCAGGTGTTTGTGATACTGCAGGTGTGTATGTCAGGGTCCTCATGTACAAAGTTATTCTGCCACGCTGTTTATCTGAGCCTCCAGCTGCAGCGTCTCTGCTTCAGTCGTGTGTTTTGAACAGACTTTATCGGCACCGTCTACCTGGACAGGTGTGAGCTGACGAGCCGCCTGATTCTTTAAATCCGTCCTCACTACCTGTCTTCTTCAGGGTTTTTTATTCAAAAAAGTTACAGAACAAGTTGAGACTGATTCATCTCATGAGGTTTTGTAGCACCTTCAAGCTATTGGTGTGTGTGTGTGTGTGTGTCCTGCTGTATTCACTGTATTTATACGTGTGTTAACAAATGAAGGTCATGTTCCAGTGATGGAGGCTGGGATTCTTCATGTGTATCTCAAGTTTTTTTTTATGACTGTGCTGTTCATTCATTTATTTTGTAAAAAAAAAAAAAAACTTTGTAATGTTGTTTTCAGATTTATGCAATAAAAACTTTTAACTATTTATTGATTGACTGATTGATTGATTGATTGATTATTAGTAGCAGTCTGCTGTTATGCACGTGGTGAACAGACTGCAGGTTTGTTTCTCTGCTGAAGAGAATCTAAAATTTGTTAATCTCAATCTGCTGACAACTTCTCTTCCACAAAAAAAAAAAAAAAAACACGCCTGCTGCCCTGGCAACTGTCTCAGGGTGTGTGTGTGTGTGTGTGATTTTCCAGGCAGTAAACATGAATTCAGGTCTGAAATGCAGGTACTTTAAATATCAAAGTCTGGTTTACTTGCATTTCACCCAAAAAAAACAAAAACAACAACAAAAAAAACACGATTTGTTCTCCGAGCAGCTGAGTTTTGTTGCGTCACAGGCAAACAGCACACCTTGTCGTTCAGGTGAAGCTACTCTCTGCCGAGTTGACATGAAATCCCCCTGAATGTAATTAAACTGACTTGGTAGGGAGGTGTTGTGTTTTGAAGCTGCACTCACTCTCCAGCTGTAGGTGTTCTCCCAGCTTTCACCCTGAAATACAGATTCTGAAAACATGTCATGCATCCAGAAATCCATTCAGCCCAGTGGAAACATATAATATTGGTTATGATGTGTGTTGGATGTGCATGTCCATAAGAAACATAAATATCAACATCCAACTCAAAAGTCCTTTACATCAATCCACAGGCAAAAATAGAACTCAAAAACACAAATGCATTACAAAAAAAAAAAAAAAAAGGACAAAGAAACAAAAAAGTGTCAGCCTCACCGGCAGATATCCAGGAAATGGAGCAGTGAATGAAGTTCCATGTGGATCCTGTAGATGGCAGCTTTGGCTCTGGCTGTGAGGGTTTCAGCTCAGGGGAACTTCTCCTTTGGACACGACTGGCCTTTCAAACTAAGAGTCCTTCTGTTCATTTAACAGATTTAAATCAGAGCTCCTCTCTCTTGCAGGTACATCAAGAGCCTGCCCTTCCCAAAGAGAGGGAGGAACCTTAGGATGTCGTCTGTGCGCCGAGGCAGTAGATAAGCCCTCATTGCAACTGTGTCCATGCGGTGTTTAGAAATCTCTTCTTCTGAGACTGTACAGGTCAATCCGTTGTCCAGATACGGCAAGATTTTCGTCCCCCATGCATGTAAAGGCTGCAGGGCCACTGCCACACACCTGGTGAACACCCTTGGGGAGAGCGAGAGACCAAAGGGGAGCACCCGGAACTGGAAGTGGCGACCTTAAAAAGCAAACCGCAGAAAGGGTCTGTGATGAGGCGCATCGGGAACATGGAAATAAGCATCCTTCAGGTCTATGGATGTGAACCACTCCCCACGGGCAACTACACGCAGAACGTCTGACACGCTCAACATGTGAAATAGATAGATAGATAGATAGATATAATTTATTGATCCCAACCAGGGAAATTCTGGAAATGACAGGACCTTCAGGAACCTGTTGAGTCCCCTCAGACCCAGGATTGGTCAGAAACCGCCTCCTTTCTTTGTCACAAGAAAATAAGTTGAGTCGAACCCCCCGGCTGTAGCAAAGGGTCTACCAGCTTGATTGCACCCTTGGCCAGGAGGGAGGAACACTCCTGACTTGGGGCCAAAAATTTTGCCGGGTCAGTGATGATGGTCATCTTGACCTGGCCAGAGGCTGGGGGGCGCCGTTGGAACTGTAGTAAGTACCCCTAAATTAAGATGTAAATTACCCAGGGGTCTAGTGTGTGAGCAGCCAGGTAACTGAGCTGCTGCCCCCAGACTTCAGCGCCTAGCCCCCCAGCCTCCAGAGGCCTTGGAGGGTCGACACTCAGATTCCGAGACCCGGGGCACTCAGGGACGCGAAAATCATGAGAGGCCACTGAGAAGACCAGTGGGTTCACCTCTGCTGACCACTGGAATAGGCTTGAGGCTGAGGATGGTGCTGGGGGGCAGCAGAGGAGCTTCTGGGCCCACTGGGGACCGACACACCCCTATGAAGGTCCGACAGCTACTGCCTGGTTTGCCTGGCTTGAGCAGTCCGCTCTAGTGCCTCCACAGCGGCTGACCCAAACAGCTTGCCTGGCTCCACCAGAATCGTATGGAGAACTCTTCTACACACCCCTGCCTCACCAAGGTAGTCATCAGGCACCCCAGTTCCCTTGACATGAGTGCAAAAGCCTGCAGTGAAGCATCACCCAGACTCTGAACAGAAGCCTGCTGGTGCCTGCTGCAGTCAGGCTGAAAGGGCAAGTATAATTGTCAGGGTCAGTTTTAAAAAAAAGTTAACCCCGAAGGCAAATCATGTTAATTTTTGGCATACAACATTTTTGGGGGTTTTGAAGGGTGCTGAATTCAAATCTTCTGTATGCCAGGCTCAAAAATGTTCCGCCGCCGCCGCCAGGTCGAAATCTAATTAATCACTTATCGTTTGGACTGTACAAGGTAAATACCTGAATTTAATGTGCTTTTACAGGTTTTCACATATGGGGAATTCAATGCCATGCTCAGATTTAAGATCAAGACCACAGAAAATGCTTGAAATCAATGTACATGGTTTAAATTGTTGTCTCGGATAATGAATAATTCATGAACAAAAGAGGACCATGAAACGGGTTGATGGTATTCTGAAGAATTTACTTGAAATATGTTTAAGAACAAGGTTGATTACAATATTTTAACTATTTATTTACTTATTTAACTGAATTTTAACTATTTATTTACTAATGTATATTTTATACATCCATGGTGTGGAGAGGTAGGCTAGATATGCACACATACACTACCAGTCAAAATTTGGACACACCTTCTCATTCAGTGTTTTTTCTATATTTTTACTACTCTCTACATTGTAGATATATACTGAAGACATCAAATATATCAAGCAAAATATATGGAATTATGTAGCAAAGAAAAAAAATGTTAAACAACTCTAAATATGTTTTATATTTTAGATTCCTCAAAGTAGTCACCCTTTGCTTTGTTGACAGCGCTGCTGTCAGCTGACTTTAAATAAGCACATTTTCCAAAATCCTGCCTAGTCTATGATGAGAAACGGGTGCCTAATGAGTCGGCATGTGCCCCTGACCATTCGCCAGGCTGCTGATGCATTGGGAGCAAGAACGTGTTGCAGCACTCACACAACATCCAACCACTGTTGTAATATAATCTTCAGTGGTTGCAGTTTAGTAGTTTAGTAATGTTCACACCTATTTCAGATAATAAATACAAAGTTTTATGAAGATATATTGATTTTAAAATGGTGGTAAGATTAAACCACAAAGAAGAAAATGTTCAAATGATCCCTCAGACATTTCCCTCTTTCCTTTATTTCTAGTGAATTTAAACTACCCCCAGACCCTGCTTTGAAAACCAGTGTTTTAGTTTGTTTCCACCTGTGTTGAAGTGAAACTGGGGTTTCTGCCGACAGCAAAGTGGCACCACCAAGTGGCCGAAAGAGTCAAAGCACCAGCAGTGAAGTTGATGGGTGTCACCCAGGACCTTCATCCTCCTCCTCACAGCTGAAGATAAACATCAAGTCACAGCAACGCGGCTCCAGCTGGACCTCACTGACGTCTGGAGTGTTTTCTGCCCCCTGCAGGCGACTGAGCGCTCAACATGTCTGACAGGGTTTTTTTTCTTGCTCCAGACCCCCAAGTGGAGGTTCATTAAGCCACGGCCGCCCATCTGAAGTGGTTTTATGGACTTCAGTGAGGGGCTGTGGACCCTGACATGACCTCCACCTCCCGTGGCTGCGTCTTTCTCTGTGTGACTGTCTGCCTGCCTGCCCGCTCCTGTCCCGGGTTGCCTAGTAACACACACCGACGCTGCGCACTGAGCGCACCAGGGCACCCGCGTGTTTTCAAGATGTCGGCTACACCCGACACTCCACCACGTCCCAAAAAGCAAAAACGTTTGCAAAAGTACAGACGTGAATGGGAAGAGGTGAACCCGTGGCCTGACAGCGTCAGAGGCAATGAGTAGCTATATAAAATACTTGTACTGTAGGGCTGTATTGAAGGTAGGCTGATTTCCAGGACTTTAGCAAACACTATGGCTGTGCGGTCAGGCACAATGAGACACCCAAAGAATCCATTCCAACTGTGCTTTATTTACTTCTTTTCTTTAGTTTGGCAGATGCATCAGAGGAATGGAGGCTGACAACAATCAGTGCTGGTTTATCTAGACAGACAGAAACTATGTATAAGCATACATGAAACGATATGCAACACAAATATCAATATCCATTATCCCAATAAACAATACAAGGCATACCTCTATCATTATAATGCAACATAAACATTCCAGCTATTTAACTCACTTAAGCATGGATATTAACAAAGAAACTCACATGGTCACACAGACAAACAATTGCTGCCAGTGGATTGCAGGGATCTGCTGCAAGAAAGTGGGAAAAGGGCCCACACCTGTGCTCAGTCCAATTTATCACCTCTGCTGCCTCAAAACTCCTCCTACTTACTGATCCTCCTATTATCAGCTCCTCCTCTGTGCCTGCTCTTCACAACAAGCTACAAGGCAAATTGCAAAACGTGTCGGCGAGTAGTACAGTAAGGGACGTCATTATATGATCAACTTGATTTTTGATTTGTCAACTTGATATTTAGCAGAAGATGTCAGTGCTTATGCTGATGTGGACATATACCCCAGTGTTTCCCAACCGGGGGTACGCGTACCCCTAGGGGTACGCGAGCACATTGCAGGGGGTACGTGAAAACATAGGCGGAAATCCCGGGGGTGTCGGGGGGGACAAGACCCCTCCATCCATAAATTTTGAATAATATAGTAATATTCAATGAAAGTGCAATGCAAGCAGTGCTAATTATAAATGTAAAATAGTGGGTTTTTAAGTGTTTAAATGTTATGACCCCCCCCCCCCCCCCCCCCCCCCCCCCCATGCCTCACAGTGGTTTGGTCCGCATCCTGCTCCCGGCAGAGCGGCAGCTCGGTAACTTTCAGTCCGTCAGCCTGAGAGGCAGCAGCCTGATGAGAACTAGCAAGAAAACCTCCTCAAGTGAAAGCCAGTGAGTCATTTATCACACCACCTGTTCACCAAGCACAAGGCTGTAATATGAAAGGCGATATTTTCCCCTGCTTGGTCCAAACCCTGCCTCTTTCAGCTCACTGTTTAAGCTAACAGCTAATGATTGTTTCTGTTAACATTCGTGTATTAAATGCTCTCAATTGTGTACTCTTATTTTGAAACCGGAAATGCCGGTTACGAATGTCTCTGTAATTAGCGTTTAAATAAATGACACCTGTGCTGCTGAGGTCTGCAGACCCGGAGACTGCAGATTCAGGCCCGCAGTTTTGGGACCCGCAGTTCTAGGCCCCTCGCAGCGACACCTACTGGACTGGACCCGCAGTACAGGACCCGCAGTTCTAGGCCCCTCGCAGCGCCACCTACTGGACTAGACGACTGTAAAACTGCACCGCAGTCCCTGCAGTTCTAGGCCCTTCGTTTTTCCGCTATAGCGCCACCTATTTCATCGGAGACAAGTAATGACAGACGATCGGAGTGCAAGGATTCAACGTGGAGTCAAGTTATGGAATGGCCTTAGTGATGATTTAAAATTGTGTAGCTCTCTGTTGAGGTTCAAAAAAATATTGAAAAGTAGAATAATAAAGCATTACAATGTAAACTGACTGCAATGTGAAATTAACCCTTGTATAGCAGCATCTACCCTTTCATAAAATTATGATTTTTTAAAATCAATTTTTCCAGGGTTTTTCGTTCCATTCTATTTATTAAAATGTTTTAAATTATTTTAAATCATTACTTAATCAAATATTAACCCTTTACATGCCTGTTTGTATCATATACTACTAATTAAAATACTAACAGGTAATGAGATTATTTTACTATTATTATCCCAGAGTGACATGGGTTGCCCATCACCCACAATATTAACTTTGGTGCATTATTTATTTATTTATTTATTTATTGCGAGAAATGAAGTGGCGACTGTGAAACAAACTCTGTGGTCTGTTCGCTGCTTTCAGAGCTGGTGTGAGGAGAAGAAAGAGACTGTTGATTTTCACCCGATCTCAGCGTCTGTGTTGCTTGGCAACCATTCTGCCCACTTTCTTGCTGGATTGCACGCTATTGTTTGGTGGAAGAGTAAATACTTCTCAATTTAAGCAATAAGCCCCGAGAAGCAGTGGGTTACAGTGATTTCACAACGGCTGAGGAGCTTTTTGCCGTTGTAAAATCACTGTAACCCACTGCTTCAAGGGACTTATTGCTTTTATAAAACGGTTACCCTCCATATAGCCCATAAAATAATCACACAAGAAAAAAAAATCAATAATTTATTGGTAATAATGCCACAATAAAATTGAGAACTATTCATTCTTCCACCAAGCAAGATAGAGTGGACAGAACGGTTGCCAAGCAACACAGACGCTAAGATAGCTTGAAAAAGCGGCATATATACCAGCAGTTAAATTATCAACAACAAACGTCAAATTGATTTTGCCAGGCCTAGGCCTACAACATAATGTTTATCTGGTGCGTGTGCATATCTCCGAGACGGCTCTGATTCCAATGAACAAGCCAGTAATGACATCCATATCCTTATTTATGCTGTTTAATTGGCATTGTAGTAAACTGTCAAGCAACTCCGTACAGCTGTATAGCAACTGCAGAGAAAAATGTCTGTCTACGCCCATGAAAAAAAGCCGTTAGAATCACAAGATCCCTGGCCTGTTTCCCCGGCTTGTCCATGCGCGTGCACGCAAGACAGTGCATGCATGCATATGTGCGTGCACGCACGGCTTTGCATGAGTGTGCCTGTACACATAAGAGCAATGAAAAAAAGTCAGGGGAATCACACAGGCTCCTGTTCCTGCTCCTGTTGTGCATATGCGTGCATGCGAAAACATACTGAGGTGTAACAAACCTTTAATCAGTTGTTAGTATGTAGTATTTTGGTGTGATAAACGTTAAACCAGTGCAGTATTGGGGTACAATAAACATTTAAACTGTTAGAATTGAAGGTGTAATAAACCTTCAAAGCTTCTCCTTTACTGATCCCCGAGGGAAATTCTTGCAGTTTTGCATTCATCCAGCAGGTGGCGCTGTCGCGGAAAAACGAGAGGCCTAGAACTGCGGGTCCTGTACTGCGGGTCCAGTCCAGTAGGTGTCGCTGTGAGGGGCCTAGAACTGCGGGTCCCAAAACTGCGGGCCTGAATCTGCAGTCTCCGGGTCTGCAGACATATACTATTGGTGCTGCTGCGCCAGGTGGTGATTTGAGTTACACGAGAAGTAGTGTGAACGTCTCCTCTTTCTCCCGGTTTTTATTCCTCCATCGCTCTTTATTTTATCTAAAATGACGACGACTGCTACACACGCAGAACGCTGTGCAGTGAGGGAGAGAGAGGACAGAGCACAGGAGGAGCAAATACTGAGCTTTTTAATCTTTCAAAAAGTCTGTCAGGATATTAATCTCAGAAATAGTTCATATTTTACTGATATTTTGAGTTTGTCTCTAGATAGATATCTATTTTTTGCATTTTAAACTGCATTATTTTGTGGCATAGTTTCATGTCATTTTCTTATTTGATCTAAAAGGGACAGTGTACAGCTCAAACATATACTGTATGTCACTATGCCATATGTTGCTTTGTTTTTTGTTGACACCACAATAAAAAAAATTTTTAAGAATAGTTTGATGTAGTTGGATTATTCAAGGTATTTCCTGTAGTTTTAGAGCTTATTTTGAGTTTCTAGTTCTTGTAAAGCTACTTTGATGGACTGTAGTGGAAATAGAACAGCGAGTAAAGAAATTAGGATTATTGCTTTTAATAGCATTATTTAAAACCTATGAACATGCTGAGGGCTCAGCACTTAATGGCAAATTTCAAAGGAGCATAAGAGAGTTCAGAGAGAGATGTACAATCGTGCCAGACAGCAATTACTCTCTGAAATTTTGCTGTTTACCCCCCCGCCCCCCGTAGCCACGTATGAGTGAGGGGGTACTCATGGTCTGACAAAAAGGCTCAGGGGGTACACAAGACAAAAAAGGTTGGGAAACACTGCTCTAGACTACTTTTCTTACTCTGCAGGCTTTCTATTTCTTCCTCTAGTTCTTGAATAACTGTACGATTTATTTCTCTTTGTAAGTCTATTCCTGTATTGTCTAGCTCCAACCAGTATGACGACCACTCATTATGTTTTGCATAACAATCTAGCACTCCTGGTTGTTTTCTTACAGTGCTACAGTATTTTGAGGGCCTTTCTCCTGGTGGTGTTTGATTCTGGGCTTGGCCCACTGTTTTGCTTAGTCCTGCTGAATAATTTCTGTTGGTTTGAGAATTTTCTTGGTTTTCTGCATTATCATTAATATTATCATTTCTCATCCAAGGGTCTACTTGATTTCTAGAGTTGTTACTTGGGCCAGGCCCTGAGCCTGGGCTGCAGCATTATTAGCGCTCCTCTGAGCATTATCACGAGTTATCACGAGTTGAGTTATCACTTGGGTCATCCTGACCCAGCACTGCTTGTGATATTAATTCAAAATCACTTGAGAAATTAACCATTTTTGTAGCATTTATTTTGCTTCTCTTTCAGTTCAGTTAGACCTTCCTTCAGGAATTTCCTGTATTTTTCCCCTTCTTCTTTAAACATGTTGAGAATATTTAGCTCCAAATCTCTTTTATCTTGTCTTTTCTTGCTTTTGTCTTTTATTTTGTGGTCTCTGATTCGCCTCTCCATATCCTCACACACCGACACGTCAAACGTGCCATCTTTTGGCCACGCAGAAGCCATTCCCTGTGTCCGCTTCTTCCATTTTTCAGAAATTTTAGAATTTTGTTTTAAAAGTTCTGGGTGCCTAGTCCCAATCAAGGCTGTTGGCACGATACTCATCTTTACTATGGGCACCTTTAAACTTAGCTGGTGTAAAAAAAAAAAATTTCAACTTCTCTGTGCAGAGCTCAGAATGAGCACAAGGGAGGGGGGACTGTGTCTGTGTGCTTTCTAGGCGACCTGCCAAAGCTATTGTTTAAGTGGACTACAACATCCAAACACGCCTCTCTCACTCCCACCGGTCAGTCCCACCAATCACACTTGACCGGGAGGAGCCCAGAGGCGGTCCTCTTTCAGTTACTCACACTCAACTTTAACCCTTTCAAATCCGACTTGCAATTTTACCTACACAACAACAATTTTCTATCTGCGCCACAACCTAGCGTCGCAGCCACACCCTATTTGTCTACCTCAGACTGTCACTTCTCAACCATACAACGCTTCTCTCACACCCTCATTCTTACATACTTACACATTCTTCAGAATAATCACACACTACAAATTTACCAAGCAAAACGGTTTGCATTACAAAACTTTACATTCATGGGATGAGGCAATTTTGATTCTATTACTCAAAGCAAAAACACCACAGGTTTATCAGATGGGCCCAAGCAGTTGTTTTGTTTATACGGAATATATTCAGAATTTAAAGTTGCAACAGTATATGTGACGACACGGTATGTCTGCACAGACAACTTAAATTGGTGAAGAATCAGCGGGACCCATCAAACTTTGTGCAGCATACAATTTAATACTCTCACACAGCGCTTCACTCCCGCACACTCCACTCACACTTTTACTTTCTCCCACACGCACTCACTTCTCTTCATTCACACACACATACTGTCAGTCCAAGTCAGTCTGGTTAGTTGTCCTTAGTCAGGGAGAAAATATCATATCAGCATTTGTTCTTTTTTTTTTTATTTTAGGTCCTTATTCTCAGGGGTTTCCTAGACCCACGTAGTTGTTCAGGAGATTTTATGGAGCTTAATCTTATCTTTAACTAAATCATTTACTGGTGATTGGAGAAACTGGCTGGCCACACCAATTTCCCCAATTGTGACCTCAAATTTTCTCTCCTGAACTTTTGTAAGTTGGAAATTGTGAAATTTAGAGAGGTCTGGATTCACTCTTAGCTATGAGTTATACACAGATATTATAATTGTTCTAAATTATGTTCCGTAAAGGTCGCCCCAACTAGGGCTGAGGATCTGACTGATTCGGATGAACTTGGAACCTATAGGTCGCAGCTCAAGTGCTTTTGCACGAGGCCACTGCGAACCTCCAATAGGTTCGGTTCACTAATTATTCTAGTGGATGAGGTGTGACCCTCCTCCACGTATTATTTTATCATTTAAGTGAGTACAGTCGGATTGGGGTTCCCCATTTAAGAGTAATGCCGCCCAAAAGACTTCACCATGGCAACCGATTTACAGCGCGGCACACGGTACACTCCCGTATAGTAGACCTCAGCCTGCGGTTATCGTACGCACCCAAACCAGGGGGCCCTGGCGCCGGCTTTCACAATAAATACAGCGCTTCACAAAACTCTTATTTCCACAGCACACAGCTTGAGCATCTCCGGCTCCGTTCTGTGGTTGGACAGCTTAACTTTTCTAACATGCACTGGGAACCAACTCGTCCCCCTTTTTTCCACTCAACAGCCTGTCCAAGCACGATGACTGGCCAGTCACACTGCCAGATATGCCCAATCAGCCAAAACAGAATTGTCACACCTACGTTGCTCAAGCCGTTCCAGAGCACCTTCCGTGCTTCTCACAAATACAGAAACACAATAACACAGTAAACACACTTTTACAGAATTTGCTGGCAGAACCTGCACGTGTAGGTTTCACCCGGGACCTGTGTCCCCCTCATAAGCTCCTCCACCGCTCTCTCCCCTCAACAATGTTCACTTAGTTTTAGCTTCAAATATTCTTAAACCAATAATTCATTTCGAGTGCATCCATAAGTACTGAGACTTCAGCCGTCACCCCCCGCAACGAGTGCACTGATGTAGGTTTAATTGTAACCTACCTTGTGCTGCAGCTTTCTTCAGCGACCTCGGTGCGGGACATGCCGACCTTCCTCACAGCTCAGGATCCAGACTCGATCACGTCGGGGTCACCAATTATGTCGTGGCAGAAAGTGATGGTTCAACAAAGGAATCAAATGGTCGAGACACAGGTGTCAGATGGGGAATTCTCTTTATTCACAGCGGCCCTACTAACAACATAGATCAGAGACAATTCTTCCAAAAGCCCACATTACAGATCATGCCATCACTTTTTATACCCTGGGTGTGTATTGGTTATGCGTTGTTTTGGACAGTATCTCATGACGTTTTGGCAGACCTAACTTCCCGTTAATGGGGAAACATTTCCCGACCTCGCTTAACTTGGACTCCAACCAGCTTCCTCTGATTACTCCACATGATGAGTGTGTGTGTGTGTGGTGTGCTTGCCTATTTCCCAGAATCTCCAGATGTTTCCTACTCATGTTCTTAGCCTATACTTGCCTTGTTTTGGTGTCAGTACTGATCACAATGGCTTGGCAATCACACCTTCATGAAGATCACGATGGCCTGGCTCTTACACTTTTCCTGGTGCCCAAACAAGTACGAGACCTGGCCTGCAGCTTAGACCCTGCCACACTACTACAGTAGAGAATGGAGAAATTAATAGCCTACTTTTATGTTTTATGAACAACTGAACAACTGCCTTTCGCCAACTATTATGTCCGTTCTCTCACTGCTACTAGAATCTGAGCCACAGGCGCTGCTAAATAATGGCCAATTTGGCGATTTTTTTTCAGGCTTTATCGGGCTGTCGGGCCTAAAGTTCGGCTAATTAGTCGGGTCGGGTAGGGCCTCGGGCTGGCCCAGTCGGGCCCGGTTCGGGTCGGGTCTTAATTTTCAGGCCCGATGAGAACTCTGATTCTGGTCAATGCAGTCTGTAATCCATTATTTCTAAATGCAGCTGTGTCCTGAAGCTGTGACATCATCCGTGTTTCTGATCAGCAAAGCTCTTTAACCAGTGGCAGGTCAGCCGACAGTGGTGGTGTATGCTGGAGGCTCGCCCAGATCAGCAGCTCCTCGCTTCTCTGGTTCTTTAGGAAGCTCCATGGTCTGCAAAACAATATATCATCTATAACAACACATCAACTATAAAACAACACATCATCTGCAAATAAACACATCTGTATAGCAACACATCATCTGCAAATCAACACATCATCTGTGCAACAACACATCTGCAAAATTCACGACTGCGCAGATCTACACCAACCTGGTAGATGACGGCTGAAGTGGGCGGAGCCTGCATGTTTGCTGGGAGGCCTGAAGGTAAGTTGTTGCTCACAATGAACTCCGACTGCAAGACATGAAAGTTAAAGAGCCTCAAGCTGCTGCTGTCATGAGAAACTTCTCATTTCTCCAAATTTCCTCATCATGAAATTTATCTTCTTTTCAGACGGAGAACAAAGGGAAATGTCAGAGTTTAAAATCTGCTGGCATGTCGCGTGGCCGACTCACCTGGGTGTTGGAGTGGCTTTTAGCTTTACAGATTTCCACGGCGACAGTGATGGCCACGATGAACTCCAGCAGGGAGAAAATACCCAACACGACTGACAAGGCCAGTGACAGAGTCTGGAGGAAGACAGGAAGCTGCAGTCAGACTTCTACCACGGCCAGGAGAGACACCAGACTGATTATTACTAATCCAGGACACTGATAACTGATATATAGGGCCAATCAGGGGCAGAAATCCCATTTCATTACTGGTGGGGACAATAAACAGCAAAATTTCAGAGTAATTCCCGGAGGGGACATGAAAAAATTGCTGTCTGGCACGATTGCACCTCCCTCTTTCTCTCTTATGCTCCTTTGAAACTTTCTGTACAGCGTTGAGCCCTCAGCGTGTTCATATGTTTTAAATAATGCTATTAAAAGCAATAATCGTCTAACCAAATTTATTTGCTCACTGTTATAATTTCCACTACAGTCCATCAAAGGAGCTTTACAAGAACAAGAAACTCAAAATAAGCTCTAAAACAAGAGGAAATACCTTGAATAATCCAACTACATCAAACTATTCTTCAAAAAACAGATTTATTGTAGTGTCAACAAAAAACAAAGCAAGATATGGCATCAAATAGTGACATACAGTATACACTATATTACCAAAAGTATTCGCTCACCCATTCAAATGATCAGAATCAGGTGTCCTAATCACTTGGCCTGGCCACAGGTGTATAAAATCAAGCACTCAGGCATGCAGACTGTGAAACAAGACATTTGTGAAAGAATGGGCCGCTCTCAGGAGCTCAGTGAATTCCAGCGTGGAACTGTCATAGGATGCCACCTGTGCAACAAATCCAGTCGTGAAATTTCCTCGCTCCTAAATATTCCACAGTCAACTGTCAGCTCTATTATAACAAAATGGAAGCGTTTGGGAACAACAGCAACTCAGCCACGAAGTGGTAGGCCACGTAAAGTGACGGAGAGGGGTCAGCGGATGCTGAAGCGCATAGTGCAAAGAGGTCGCCGACTTTCTGCACAGTCAATTGCTACAGAGCTACAAACTTCATGTGACCTTCAGATTAGCCCAAGTACAGTACGCAGAGAGCTTCATGGAATGGGTTTCCATGGCCGAGCAGCTGCAGCCAAGCCACACATCACCAAGTGCAATGCAAAGCGTCGGATGCAATGGTGTAAAGCACGCCGCCACTGGCCTCTAGAGCAGTGGAGACGCGTTCTCTGGAGTGATGAATCACGCTTTTCCATCTGGCAATCTGATGGACAAGTCTGGGTTTGGAGGTTGCCAGGAGAACGGTACATTTCAGACTGCATTGTGCCGACTGTGAAATTTGGTGGAGGAGGAATTATGGTGTGGGGTTGTTTTTCAGGAGCTGGGCTTGGCCCCTTAGTTC
Organism: Myripristis murdjan; assembly: GCF_902150065.1. Lineage (NCBI taxonomy): Eukaryota > Metazoa > Chordata > Actinopteri > Holocentriformes > Holocentridae > Myripristis > Myripristis murdjan. The sequence goes on from NC_043997.1 coordinate 1,992,557, forward strand.
CAGTGAAAGGAACTTTGAATGCTTCAGGATACCAAAACATTTTGGACAATTCCATGCTCCCAACCTTGTGGGAACAGTTTGGAGCGGGCCCCTTCCTCTTCCAACATGACTGTGCACCAGTGCACAAAGCAAGGTCCATAAAGACATGGATGACAGAGTCTGGTGTGGATGAACTTGACTGGCCTGCACAGAGTCCTGACCTGAACCCGATAGAACACCTTTGGGATGAATTAGAGCGGAGACTGAGAGCCAGGCCTTCTCGACCAACATCAGTGTGTGACCTCACCAATGCGCTTTTGGAAGAATGGTCAAAAATTCCTATAAACACTCTCCTCAACCTTGTGGACAGTCTTCCCAGAAGAGTTGAAGCTGTAATAGCTGCAAAAGGTGGACCGACATCATATTGAACTCTATGGGTTAGGAATGGGATGGCACTTCAGTTCATAGTATGAGTAAAGGCAGGTGAGCGAATACTTTTGGTAATATAGTGTATGTTTGAGCTCTACACTGTCCCTTTTAGATCAAATATGAAAATGAAATGAAACTATGCGACATAATAATACCATTTAAAATGCAAAAAAATAGATATCTATCAAACTCAAAATATCAGTGGAGTGGTCTTGTCCCCCCACCCCCTCCCAGGATTTCTGCCTATGGAGCCAATATTCATTTCTGCTCAACTTGAAAATTGCAGTGTCAAAGTTTCAAGTGTTAAAAGCCAACACAAACCTTGTTTCAGACTAACAAATGATTAATTAACATTATAATAGTGAAAATTGCAATAAAAACATTAGAAAAAGGAAAAAGTCCACATAATCATTTGAAAATCTGAAAAAGTCTTTTGGAGCCACAGAGATCAGAGCAACAGTGTTGCTCTGCCATAAAAGATTTTGAGTTTCATCCCCCTTTAAATGTGATTTTTTCCCCCAGACAGAACCACTGCGCTCATCAACAACAAACTGCCGTAGTAAATTCGTGGCAGAGGAAACCGTTTCAATGTTTGAAACCTGATGAAATGTCCTACCTGCCAATTATGATCGTTATCGAATGCAAAGAAAAAGAAAGAAATCATGAGGATCCCAGTGACGTCCATAAAGTGGAGGATGACGGCGACAACAGAGGGCAGGGTAGCAATGATGCTGAGGGTCAGGGCGGCGTTCACCTGCCGGGCAGAGCGACACCACCTGACGTTAGCCAACCATGTTGCAATAAAGCTTTTGATAGCTGTTTTCAGTTTGTCTGTGTAAACTGTGTCAGTCCCTATCAAATAAACCATGAATAAAATAATAAAACAGACATGAAAGACAGGGCATGACCTGTAGCTGAAGGCCTTAGGGCTCAGATTCGAACCCGGTGAGGTGGTCGACCTCCACCAGGTGAACCACCGGGGCGCCTGACACCTCGTGCCACTGACTATGTCCTGAAAATGATTTTGTTAATAGTGCGGGAGTCCCGGGTGTGCAGGAGGTGTCGGTGTCTCTGTTTCAGTGATGAGGGACAGGAAGTGGGCGTACTGACCTTGCAGCGGTCCATGGACCTGGTGGCAGCCACCGTCAGAGAGCCTGCCAGGATGTACTGCAGGACACACACATTCAGCACCGTCAGCATCACCTCACTCATACCATCATTATTACTGTTACCAGTCAAAGTGAATCTGCTACCCGTTACTGAATCATATGAAACCAGACGACCTGAGGAATCTCTTGGTACTGGCAGGTCATGCTGGGCCGCCAGCAAGGCGGCTAAGTATGACTGCAAAGTGTCTCAATGAAAATGGGTTCTCTGGGCAGCCACGGCTCTCCCCTTTGCAGACACGCCCACCTTCTGCTAATCCCATGCAGTTTGAGCCACAAAGCCTGCAGTCCACATGTGTTCTTGTGGCCTGTTGTAAAATGGTGTGTGTGTGCAGACTGGGGCCTAAACTTGGAGCTGCATCAGTTGGCTTTGACTGGAAAGCTGAGACTCTTGTGGATTCAATGAGCCACATTTGATTCCTGTGTGATGATGTTGGCCCCCATAGCAGCCATTTCACTGCAGGCAGAGACTTTTGTCAAACTGGATGTCACTGGAGAAAACGACCTCTAGTGACCTCTAGGAGAATCACAGCCTCATCAGACTTTACAGACACAAACTAGAGAGCGAGGCTGTTCAGAGGAGCTCTGCTTCTCCAGCTGGACTGACAGCAAGGGCCAGTTTCTGGCACATTTCCAAAACACAACACTCAACATCCAATCAACTAAAAAAGCAGCTCTTAAAGAAATCTGAAAATGTCAGTTTTGAAAGTTTTTGGCACCAAATCAAAGCCCGAATTTTTCTGTGGTGTTCCTCAGGGTCTGGTGATCAATTCTCCGGGGGTCAAACATGGTTAAATGTTGTACCAAAACTGTGTAACAAATGGTATCAACCCAAAAATTACTGCAACAACTTATGGCACATAACTGAACATGGGAATGGCCTCATATACTTCCATCATAATGTTCTAACCCTTATACACTGCAAATAAACCAAAAACTAAACATGTACCTAATGAAAACACAGTGTTTCTTTCAGATTTATGACTAGAATAACTTGACAGACTCACAAACACGGGTCCCCACACGAAGATGAAGGTGAACACGGCGATCGTTTTTGGGAGGATCACCATCCCGATCCCAAAGAGGAGGACCAGCAGGCCGATCATGATCTGCACCGTCTACAGGGACAATAAAATACAACAACAATATTATTGATAACAGTTACACCTTTCATAGAATTTCAAAGAAGTAAAATAAATCAGTAGGAAAGAGGGAATTTTTAGTCACAAGCAGGTTTCACACAGAGAGGTGGATTCAAGACACTCCGTGTGAAAAGCTTGAAATAACACAATAAAATGTATAAACTCAATTTCACATAAAAATACGGAAGAAGTAAGAGGCGTAAAGGAAATATAATTAAGATTAAGAAAAATAGACAGATAAAATATAAGATAAATAAGATACAAATAAAGATGAAGAAAATAAAAAGTTAGAAGAAACTGATTTAATTTCTTGAGTGTGGACAACAATAATAATAATACTGATAAGCATTTTCTAAAAATCCATGTGAATTTCACACACATTGGTGAAGAGGCTGCAGAGCACAAACTCAACAGAAACACTGAACATCAGACACACACACACACAGTTGTGTGTCATTCTTTTTTTTTTTTTTTTTTTTAATAAACATTAGCTTATAAACGTCAGTAAAACTGATAATCGATCAGGCTGCAGGGGACAAGAAATAAAACCCTGGCAGGAGTGGGAAAAGTGGGCGTGGCCAAAGATCACGTAGGAAAAGTGTTTTACACAAATCTAATAAAAAAAAAAAAAAATAGAATAAAAAAAATCTCCCTGATCTTTAGGCTGCTGTTTGATTCTCCCACTGGCTGCTGTGCAAGGCAACTTAATTTGTGCTTTACACAGACCAACACAGGCAACACGAGCAATAAAAATAAATTGAATTACAATTAAAAAGATTTCAATTATATTTTTAAAAATATCAAACTAAATGAGACCAGTCGAACAGGAGAGTAAAAGTTATAGTGCACTGTAAAGTTTTAACCAAAAGCCTCAAAGTTCATTTAACAAAAGGCAGCAGCCGGGATTTAACGGAGCAAATGATGAATTTTGTAATTATGCAGCTGAGATAAACAAAAACAGAACTTATTAAAAACCAATAGTGTGTGTGTGTGTGTGTGTGTGTGTGTGTGTGTGTGTGTCCTCACCCCCAGTGCCAGCAACCGTCTCTGTCTGGCGCCCTGGGGGCCCAGCGGCGGGCACCCCTGGGCCCCCGGGGCTGAAGGGTTCACCTGGGTGATGACCGTCACGCCGGCCAGCGAGGAAGACGCCACCGACGCAGACATGATGAGCAGAGACGAAGCCGCTCTGCTTCCTCGCTGCTTTTCTCTTAACGAGTAACCCGAGTCTGAGAGGGAAAAGATCCCAGCAGGACGTTTCTATTGCAGCTCTAAGGAAACCCCACCCATGCAGGAAAACAACAGCCACACTTCTCGGAAACCAGTTCACACTTCCAATGCATCAACATGGCGAATGGCCAGGGTTACATGCCGACTTATTAAGCACCCGTTTCTCATTAGTTGTGCACGAGTTGCGTAACCCCACAGATTTACATAGAACCACCACAGCATTCTAGACGCCACAGGAAGCATTTGGGGCGTCAAATCCGGCAGACCTGACCGGGTGGGCGCGGCACCTGTAGTCATCAAGCTGGTGCCGTGGCCGGCCCGCCTGATGCTGACCGGTGGCTTTTTTTTTTATGCAAACAAGATTTTGTCCATATAAAAAGTATTTTTCCAAAAAAGGTATTTGTGCAGGTGTTGGCGCCCCTGCTCTGGGAGGGGCGCGTCTCGCCGCCAGAGGGGCACCGGTAGCGGCCGTTATCGCTTGGAAGTTCTCACCGTGCGAGAACTTGTTCTTATTTTGTTGGTGCCCTTTGATTTGTGAGACTCAGCAGAGTTTGTGATTTTTGCTTTTCTCTGTGAGAGCTGGAGATCACTGCTGACAGCAGACAGCTGATCAAACTGGAAAGCCTCTGGACAGAAAGGCTCCTACAAATGGTTTCTAACCTGCAGTAGATAATGAGTGATGGCAGTCAGTGGAGAAAACTCTCCCATGTTTTAAACTCCCACATGAGTCTGGAGACGAGGAGACGGAGGGTTTTCCTCCAGTCAGTCACCGTTTACCTGATGAATCTGTTTTCTGGTTTGCAGGTCAGATGAAGAAACAGGATGCAGATCCAGCAGAAAAACCTCGTTGGAGTCGACTTGATGCAGTGAAAGTTGTTGTTACTGTTGTTATTGCTGTTGTTGTTGTTGTTGCTGTTGTTGCTGCTGTTGTTGCTGTTGCTGCTGTTGTTGTTGTTTGTGTGAGAAAACGAAGAGCATGGTCTGTGTGTGATGCCGGATGTTTGTGTGATGCTGTTGCATTTGGGTGTAATGTCGCTGCAGGTACGTGTTTCTGATGCTGCTGCAGGTGTGTGTGATGCTGCAGGTGTGTGATGCTGCTGCAGGTGTGTGTGTGATGCTGCAGGTGTGTGTGATGCTGCTGCAGGTGTGTGTGATGCTGCAGGTGTGTGATGCTGCTGCAGGTGTGTGTGTGATGCTGCAGGTGTGTGTGATGCTGCTGCAGGTGTGTGTGATGCTGCTGCAGGTGTGTGATGCTGCAGGTGTGTGTGATGCTTCAGGTGTGTGTGTCAGGGTCCTCATGTACAAAGTTATTTTGCCATGCTGTTTATCTGAACCTCCAGCTGCAGTGTCTCTGCTTCAGTCGTGTGTTTTGAACAGACTTTATCGGCACCGTCTACCTGGACAGGTGTGAGCTGACGAGACGCCTGATTCTTTAAATCCGTCCTCACTTCCTGTCTTCTTCTGGGTTTTTTATTCAAAAAAGTTACAGAACAAGTTGAGACTGATTCATCTCATGAGGTTTTGTAGCACCTTCAGACTATCGGTGTGTGTGTGTGTGTGTGTGTGTCCTGCTGTATTCACTGTATTTATACGTGTGTGTTAACAAATGAGGGTCACATTCCAGTGATGTAAAACACTTTGTAGTGCTGTTTTCAGATTTATGCAATAAAAACTTTTAACTATTTATTGATCGCTTGACTGATTGATTGATTAGTAGTAGCAGTTTGCTGTTATGCACGTGGTGAACAAACAGACTGCAGGTTTGTTTCTCTGCTGAAGTGAATCTAAAATTTGCTAATCTCAATCTGCTGACAACTGCTCTTCCAGAACAAAAAAAAAAAACACGCCTGCTGCCCTGGCGACTGTCCCGGGGTAAGCCCCTCCCTGGAAAGCTAGAGAGAAAATCAGACTGCCTGATCTTACAGCAACAATGAAAAACACTGAAACTGTTGCCCTGACAGCTGTCCCAGGTGATGTGTGTTTGTGTGTGTGTGTGTGTGTGTGTGTGTGTGTGTGTGTGTGTGTGGGCATTCAGCTGTCTGAAGTCATTGTTCTTCCTTTCCTTCCTTTCTTTTTCCAAATACTTTTGGGTATTCATGCAAGGTTTCAATCTCTGGTCACTCTCCACAGTTTGAGGAAAAGTTTTCTACAGTCTAACGAACGTTTTCAAAGAGGAGCAACTTCACCGACATGGCTCATGTTAAATCGGTATCAATACTTCTGATCATCACATGGTTCCTGCCTGTGCTTTCTGCTGAAGGTGAGCTCATTATGGGATGTAGTCTGTGTGATGGAAATGCTTCAAAACTCTCTTATGACTCTGAATGACAGTTTTAAATCGTCCCCACCGGCTGGCTGCCCGGCTTCTTCTGACGTAAAACTCACTTTGGATTTCTTTAGAATCTCTGAATTTGGGGAAGTCAGAGGAGCTGTGGTTCCTCAGTTGTCCCAGTGTATGTGTGTGTGTGTGTGTGTGAGAGAGAGTCCTTCTCTTATAAGTTTCATTTTTATCTTGTGGTGATGCAAACATAGCACATGATGGATGTTCTCTGCACGTACAAATGACTTGTGCTTATTTGTGAACGGGGCTGATGTTCAAACTGATGAGCCGACGGCTTCTGAGCGTTTGAGGATCCATTTGAAGTTTGAACTGACAAAAAGTGGAATTTTTAAAAATTTTTTGAAGATCTGTGTTGTTAACTTTTCTGTTCTGGGTTTGTTTTTCCATCGTCCTTTAGCCCTGAATCTGAAAGTTCAACCTGGAGACGATGTCACTCTGAGCTGTCAGGCTCCTGATGTCAACATTGAAGCAGCAGAGTGGAGCAGAACTGACCTGAAAAAAGAAGAATATGTCTTCTTCTACCAAGACGGGCACATTGACTCAGTCAAACAGCATCCATCTTTTAAGAACCGGGTGGAGGTGAAAGACAAAGAGATGAAGAACGGCAACCTGTCTGTGATTCTGAAGAACGTGACGAAGAACGACAGTGGAACATACGAGTGTCGCTTTAAAACAGAAAATGTGGAAAGCAACATTACTGAAGCCAAGCCCACCAGCACCATCGAGCTGGAGGTTGTGGATCCAGATCCAGGTGAGTTCAGTGGCTGCAGGTTGAATCTGAACAGTTTGACTGGGTTTTATTGAAGCTTTCTAGCATAGTTTCAGTAGCAGGACCACACCTAGGGATGGCGAAAATGGAAAATTTCCTTGGTCGACCACCGGGCCTCATTAATCGGTTTATTTCGGTTAACCGAGAATATTATTTGACTGTCTGTAAACCATAAAAGAATAACCGCAACAAATAGAAGCTAGCAGAGCTAGCACCGGCGCCATTGTCTTGCCCCAGATGCATACCACTACGTCCGCGACCGACATGAGCTTGGCTCGTTTCTCCCATAGATGTCTATAATATCTATGTGATATTATAGACATCCCATTGTAATATAATATAATTATTAAAGATATCTATGGTTTCTCCGGTCTGTCTCTACCGAGCTGAGCTCTGTGCGTAATGACGTAATCGAAGCCTGGCAGAGCGTCCCGTCGCCATGGTTACCGTATTAAACTGTATGTGGGCGCAAGAGCAACTTCTCGGCGTTCAGGAACAGTTGGAATTTTGCGATTGGTCAAACCTTACGGTAGTTACGGTATTTACAATCTGACATGAGCATTTGTGTCGGCGACGACACGTTCGGACTTAAAGGGTTTTTAACCGACAACATTATTCGGTTAAAGTTCAAACGGTCAACAACCGGTCAAATGGCCACCGGTTAGCATCCCTAATAGTCAGAATAGGGCTTCAGAAATGACTTTTGCTGACATGTCTGGGTAAAAGCTGACAACCTATTTTTTCTGTTAGAGGGGACCCATAAAAGACTTTTTAGGGTGGTTGTCATGTTGAATTTCTTTTCTTGTGACTTTTAGAGCCCTTTAATCCTTTTAGTCTTAAGGTATTTGGCTGTTTGTGCATGATTTTCATTTTCTGTTTACAAAACCCATTTAAAATGTTTTACCATAGTAAAGTTTGGTATCTTTTTTTTCAGCATATCATCACCTATATGACCCAGCCATTATTTTTGTCATTTTGTCATACTGTATCAACATATTGGACCCAAAAAACACAAAAAACTAAAAATCAGATTTGAAAATACAGGGTTTTTTTTTTTTACTGGTAAAAGGCAGAAAGATGCTTACTAAATTATTTTGAAGGTTGGAAATATAAACATAGGTTGCCTATGTGAACACAGAATGGCCAAATTTAAATAACATCAATGATGCATCCATCCATCCATCTTCTGCCACTTATCCGGGGTCGGGTCGCGGGGGCAGCAGTCTAAGCAGGGACACCCAGACTTCCCTCTCCCCAGACACTTCTGCCAGCTCCTCAGGAGGAACCCCAAGGCGTTCCCAAGTCAGCCGAGAGAGATAGTCCCTCCAGCGTGTCCTGGGTCTTCCCCGGGGCCTCCTCCCGGTGGGGCATGCCCGGAACACCTCCCCAGGGAGGTAGTTACGGTATTTACAATCTGACATGCGCATTTGTGTCGGCGACGACACGTTCGGACTTAAAGGGTTTTTAACCGACAAGATTATTCGGTTAAAGTTCAAGCGGTCAACAACCGGTCAAAGGCCACCGGTTAGCATCCCTAACCACACCACAACTACACTTCTTCTGGCACTGCTTAAATTCTCCTAACCCTGTCCCCCTCTGTCACGCTCGTATCCTGCGCCCCTCCCTCCCACCCTGTTCTCTCTTCCTTCTCCTCTCCCGTCCTCGTAGGGTCCTGAGGGCGTTTGTCGTGCCCGGGAGCCGCGGCAGATTCCCTAAGAAGCAGCAGAACTACAAGATCTTCAATCAAGTTCACAATTCACTTTGCAATAAATCGCTCAAACGTGTCTTGTTGTTGGTGTGGTCCTTGCTAGTGAACTGATGGTGAAGAGACACTGAAAAGGAATCTGAGATATCAAGTTTGAATTCAGCAAAGACGGAGGGTTTTCTTCCAGTCAGTCACCGTTTACCTGATGAATCTGTTTTCTGCTTTTCAGGTGCGACGGAGGAACAGGATGAAAGTCCAGCAGAGGAAACAGCTCGGCTGGGTCAACACGATGAAACGAATGTTGTTGTGATTGTTATTGTTGTTGTTGTTATTGTTGTTGTTTTGTGTGTTGTTCCCCCTGTTGTTTGTATGATGAAACAAGGAGAATGTTGTGAGAGTCATGCTGGATCTCATTTTGCAACAGCTGTGGGTGGGGCTCTTGCACAATGTGTGTGATGCTTCTGCAGGTGTGTGTGATGCTTTTGCAGGTGTGTGATGCTGCAGGTGTGTGTGATGCTGCAGGTGTGTGTAATGCTGCAGGTGTGGCGTGATGCTGCAGGTGTGTGTGTGATGCTGCAGGTGTGTGTGATGCTGCAGGTGTGTGTGTGATGCTGCAGGTGTGTTTGTGATGCTGCAGGTGTGTGTGTGATGCTGCAGGTGTGTGTGATGCTGCAGGTGTGTGTAATGCTGCAGGTGTGTGTGTGATGCTGCAGGTGTGTGTGTAATGCTGCAGGTGTGTGTGTGATGCTGCTGCAGGTGTGTGTGTGATGCTGCTGCAGGTGTGTGTGTCAGGGTCCTCATGTACAAAGTTATTCTGCGATGCTGTTTATCTGAGCCTCCAGCTGCAGCGTCTCTGCTTCAGTCATGTATTTTGAACAGACTTTATCGGCACCGTCTACCTGGACAGGTGTGAGCTGACGAGCTGCCTGATTCTTTAAATCCGTCCTCACTTCCTGTCTTCTTCTGGGTTTTTTATTCAAAAAAGTTACAGAACAAGTTGAGACTGATTGATCTCATGAGGTTTAGTAGCACCTTCAAGCTATTGGTGTGTGTGTGTGTGTGTGTGTGTGTGTGTGTGTGTGTGTGTGTGTGTGTGTGCCCTGGTGTATTTACTGTATTTAAACGTGTGTGTTAACAAATGAAGGTCATGTTCCAGTGATGGAGGCTGGGATTCTTCCTGTGTATCTGAAGTTTTTCATGACTTTGCTGTTCATTCATTTATTTTGTAAAACATTTTGTAACACTGTTTTCAGATTTATGCAATAAAAACTTTTAACTACGTATTGATTGACTGATTGATTGATTGAGTGATTGATTGATTATTAGTAGCAGTTTGCTGTTATGCGCGCGTGGTGAACAGACTGCAGGTTTGTTTCTCTGCTGAAGTGAATCTAAAATTTGTTAATCTCAATCTGCTGACAACTTCTCTTCCAAAACCAAAAAAAAAAAAAAAAAGAAAAAAAAAAAAAGAAAAACACTCCTGCTGCCCTGGCAACTGTCTCAGGGTGTGTGCGTGCGTGCATGCGTGTTTGTGTGAATTTTCCAGGCAGTAAACATGAACTCAGGTCTGAAATGCAGGAACTTTAAATATCAAAGTGTGGTTCACCTTTATTTATTTACTTGTTTATTTATTATTTATTATCTATATATTACATCGTAGGTTAATATACATTCACACTGTTTTTCAGACTGGAGGGGAAGGGGTGATTCCTTAAGAGGCCAAATCAAGTCGGTTAGTTCCTGAATCCCAGTACCGGGCGTCGGGTTCTGCCACTTGGTTCTTGGTTCTCAGGGTTTCATGCTAACTCTCCTTATATATGCAATCATGTATATACTTAATTCCATCTGTATATTTCATTTTCATATTCATTCATCTATATTTTTAGTTTTTAGTCGTTATAGTCTTTATTGTATATGCTTAGCCTTTATTCTATTTTATTTAACTTTATTATATGTTTCTACTGTTGCTGCTGGAACACCAGAATTTCCCTGGTTGGGATCAATAAAGTACGCCTACCTACCTACCTACCTACCTGCATTTAAAAAAAAAAAAAAAAAAAAAACACAAAACAAAGGCGTTTTGTTCATTGAGCAGCTGAGTTTTGTTGCGTCACAGACAAACAGCACACTTTGTCATTCAGGTGAAAGCTGACCTTTCACCCTGAAAAACAGATTCTGAAAATATGTCATGCATCCAGAAATCCATTCAGCCCAGTGGAAACATATAATACTGGTTATGATGGGTGTTGGATGTGCATGTCCATAAGAAAGATAACATGTCCATAAGAAACATAAATATCAACATCCAACTCAAAAGTCCTTTACATTAATCCACAGGCAACAATAGAACTCAAAAACAGCAATGCATTGTAATCAAAAGGACAACAAGCTTGATTGCACCCTTGGCCAGGAAGGTGGACAACTCCTGACTTGGGGCCAAAGATTTTGCCGGGTTGGTGATGATGGTCATCTTGACCTGGCCAGAGGCTGGGGGCCGGTGTTGGAACTGTACTAAGTACCCCTACGTTAAGGTGGAAATTATCCTGGGGTCTAGTGTGTGAGCAGCCAGGTAACTGAGCTGCTGCCCCCAGACTTCAGCGCCTAGCCCCCCAGCCTCCAGACGCCTTGGAGGGTCAACGCTCAGATTCCGAGACCCGGGGCACTCAGGGACGCGAAAATCATGAGAGGCCACTGAGCAGACCAGTGGGTTCACCTCTGCTGACCACTGGAATAGGATTGAGAATGAGGATGTTGCCGGGGGGCAGCAGAGGAGCTTCTGGGCCCACTGAGGACCGACACATCCCTATGAAGGTCCGACAGCTACTGCCTGGTTTGCCTGGCTTGAGCAGTCCGCTCTAGTGCCTCCACAGCGGCTGACCCAAACAGCTTGCCTGGCTCCACCAGAATCGTATGGAGAACTCTTCTACACACCCCTGCCTGCACCAAGGTAGACATCAGGTGCCCCAGTTCCCTTGACATGAGTGCAAAAGCCTGCAGCGAAGCATCACCCAGACTCTGAACAGAAGCCTGCTGGTGCCTGCTGCAGACAGGCTGAAAGGGCAAGTATAAGGTGAGAAAGGGAGTTACCAGTGCAGCCCATACGTGCGGTGGTATCTTTAGCCTTACACAGTAACACTGAGGCTGGGGACACCTAGCGTCCAGCCTCAGCACCTCATCAGGTGCAACTATGAGGGAGGCAATTGCCGGGTCAATAGCTGGTATGCGGCTGAGACCATACTTAGATAGATTCAGACATTCATCCGAAGGAAGAACAATAAGGGAAGCGGGTGGATTGCATAGAAAGAAAGCACTGTCTGGAGCTGAACCCATGTGTGGAACATCAATCTGCAAATGGGCCAGGGCCATGCAATTGATCGCCCCTATGGAGTTATCCGACATGGCCTGTAAGGAACCCTAGGGTGATGAGCGGGATGCTGACCCCGAGCCCCACAAGGCCCCATCATCCCCAGAGACATTTAACTGGTTTGTGGAAGAAGACACTGAGAGAGTATCGTCCTGAGGAGATGGAAACTCCAGTGGAGATTCAGGCAACTCTAGCTCCTCCACACCAGCAGTGGGCTGAGGGCCAGAAGAAGCGACTTCATGAGAGCTGGTCCACTCTGGAGGAGAGACCTCGGCTTTTAGATTTCTTCCTGGAGGATGCGCTCTCGATCTCCACGACTAAGAGCTTGGGGCTGCTTGGTTGAGTTGGAAGCAGCAGATCCATGGGTGGAACCTCTGTAGTGCCCAGCAGGTGCTCCACCTCTGCCAGCCTTTCTGCTCTTATCGCCCATCCTATCAAACTACAATTCATGCATGGGTCCTCTGAGAGAACCTCCTTGTAATGCTCGAGGCCAAGGCAAGAGGGGCAGAGGTCATGGCCATCCTGCAGAGGGACCATCCAGGTACCACAATAATGCGGGGACAACATAACAGAAGTAAGCCACAATAGCTTACACTGGGAGCAGGAGCGAGAGCACTGCCTTCACAAATGACAGCCAACAAGAAAAACAGAAAGGTCAGGTTTAGCGAATGTGCCACTGCTGACAGGTTAGACAGAAGGAAGAGAGAGAGAGAAAAAAAAAACCACAACAAAAAAAGCTGCCGCCAGTATTCACCATATCACTGAGGCGATTCGGTGTTGTGTTGTCCTTGTGGGGGAAAAAATATTTGTCTTTCTGATGGTAGGGTGTACATGCTGTTAAATGTGCATCTTTTGTGTAGTTTGACTGCAAAACATTCAAAACCGAAACTAGAAAGAAAATCCGACTGCCTGATCCTACATGTCAGGAGAGAGCAACACTGAAAAACAGTGAAAAGCTTAGTCTGTCACAACCTGTTGCCCTGGCAGCTGTCCCAGGATGTGTGTGTGTGTGTGTGTGTGTGTGTGTGTGTGTGTGTGTGTGTGTGTGTGTGTGTGTGTGTGTGTGTGTAGGCGTTCAGTTTGCCTGTCTGAAGTCTTTTTCCTTTCAAATACTTTTGGATATTCATGCGAGGTTTGATTCTCTGGTCACTGACTTGTAATTTTTTGTTTGTTTGTTTGTTTTGTTACCATTTTTACGCTTCTGTGTTTTCTTTTTGGTAATTTGTTTGATGGCTCTTCTTGCTCTTCTTTGTCTCATTATCTTTTTTCATTTTTGAGTAATTTTGGGGTAATTCATCTGTTAATTTAGACTTATGATCTTTTCACGCAAAAAAGAGCTAACACAAAAGGGTTAACACAAAGTTGAACCTGTCACTGCATCGCCAATCACAGCCCATGTGAGTCACCACACTTCCTGTAAGACTGAAGGAGTGTCAGGATGCTGCATGACACGACTCTCCACAGTTTGAGGAAAAGTCTCCTACAGTCTAATGGACGTTTTCAAAGAGGAGTGATTTTACTGACATGGCCCACGTTAAATCATCATTAATATTTTTGATATCCCTCTCCCACTAAATTACCCCCGAAGACATTTCAAATTCCCCACCACCAAGGCAACAACTCCAGCCTCACCACACGTAGCAAGTGGCGTCGTTACCAAACTCCAGAAAGGTCCTCTCCTTTCCTCAGGCCTCCCTGACTAACCTACCTCAGCTCATCAGGCATGCAGCTTTACCCTGTCTTCTTCCTGTCCTCCTATTTGTCATCCAAACTCCCTCTCCTCTCGTCTTCTCCAGTTCCCACCAGTCTCCGTAAACAAATCACTGATGGTAACTACATTGATCTTGCTGTCCTTATCTTGTCTTTCCTCCATTAACCTCCAACCGACAGATTTCTCGAGGGGCCTGAATGAAACCTCCACTTGAAAGACAGACTTCCTACCCGCTCCAGAGAACTCACCCCAACTGAGTTCGCCTACGCTGTCTCTCTCTCAGAAACGTCATCTGTTCTCAATTCCCCACCCGTCGCCAAGAAATGAATTACTACCTGGCCATCATTCCCAATTTGGCCCTTCGTTTTGGAGGCAATGGCTTTTATCAAAATCATGTCCATTTTACTTTTGAAGAGGCAGCCCGACTTCAACAGTTCAACGAAGATACATACTGGGGCACCCTAGATAATGAAATTTATTGCCGAATCTTTGCTGCCCATGCAGCCCCTCCATGCTCCCTGTGTGGAGCACCTTCCCACCCAGCCTTCTCCTGCTCTATCCCTGCACATGCGAAGACATTTCAGCCATTACAGAGCCAAAGAAGAGCCTCTGCTTTCTCTCGCTTGTCACCAGCAGCCCCCCAGCGCCGATAACTGCAAAACCAGCATCAGCCCCATCTTTCATCTTCATCGTCCCAGTGCCGCATCCTCCATGTCTGCTCCTTCTGTGGTGGAGGTCACGCCTGCCCAGCATGCCCTCACAACCCCACTCTACAGAAGCTAGGTAAGCACCTATCCACGCCTGTTAACATTCCTGCCTTAGCTGCAGCACTTCAAAATCACCCAGATCCAGCATTCGTCCAGTTCCTCTTTAAATGTCTTCAAGAGGGCTTCCACCCTGGGATTTCAACTCAACCATCCACTTCTTTCAAATGCAAAAACCTTCAGTCAGCCATTAACGATCCAGAGTCTGTCAATCACCTCCTCGCCAAAGAAGTCAAAGAAGGCTTAGGGTTACACTCAGTGCAGTCTTCTCTGACCTAGCAGGGCCTCTGTCTGCCGAGAAAACAGAGGGCCCCTCCACCTCTCTGGAATTTCTTGGCATCACTCTGGACACAAACCTGCTGCAAGTTTCTCTCTTCGCTCGGTCCATTCACCCATCCCCCGTTTCCAAACTTTTGAATTAGCCCACTAGGAATTACAACCAGGAAATACTCCGGGGAAAAAAAAAAACAAAACACATCATCACAGATCTTTCCACACCCCGCGGCATCACTATCCCCAGCATTAACAGCCTGATACCGAGAGAAGACTTCTCCCTTCACTACGCTTCTATCAACCATGCCATCTCCTTAATCAAACTTGCCGGGAAAGGGTCCTGGCTTGCAAAAGCGGACATCACCAGCGCCTTTAAGGCTCTTCCCATCCACCCCGACTTTTGGTGATTCTTTGGCGTCTGCTGGCATGGCAAATACTACTTTGGATTCAGGTTCACTTTTAGGTGCAAAAGGAGCCCCAAGCTTTTTGACACCCTGTCCAAAGCCCTCTGCTGGATCCTGTCCAACAATCACAAAATTCTCAAAAATCTCATCCATCTCTTGGACGATTTTCTCATAATTTTGCCACCCTCATCAACACCAGCTTCGGGTTTGGCTACATTCATTGCAGTCTTCTCTGACCTAGGAGGGCCTCTGTCTGCCGAGAAAACAGAGGGCCCCTCCACATCTCTGGAATTTCTTGGCATCACTCTGGACACAAACCTGCTGCAAGTTTCTCTTCCAGATGAGAAGCTCAATTTAATCCGCCTCCTGATTTTGAACTTCCTCCTCCCCCGTCACTGCACCAAACATTAACTTCTCTCTCTCTTAGGCCACCTCAACTTCGCCATCCATATCATTCCTAAGGGGCAAGCCTTCATCTCCCACTCGCTATCCATCGCTGCTTCTGTTCCGTCCCTGCTGGACTTCATCTCCCTGGACAGTTGCAGTCGGGCCAAACTCCATCTGTGGCTCAACCTTCTCTCAAACTGGAATGGGATTACCTTATTTTACGATGACTATCTGACTCACCCTCATGAAATTAACTTGTATACTGATGCTGCTCCATCTGCCGGTTTTGGGGGTTTCTACGATGGAAGATGGTTTGCAGCAGAAGGGCCCTTAGAGCTCACTAGTGAGTGCGAGACGACATCTTCAGCCCTCTTTGAAATATACCCCATCGTAGTCACTGCCATCCTCTTGGGCCATCAATGGTCTTGCAAGTCCTTCCTCCTCTACTCCAATAACCTGGCAGTTGTTGACATCATCAACAAAGGTCGTTCCAATTCCTTATCCATTCGTTCATGTGCCGTCTAACCTGGCACTCTGTCACTCACCAGTACATCCCCTGAGCTCATGTTCCTGGTCACTTCAATGCCATTGCAGACTCTCTCTCCCGTTTCTCGTTCCAGAAGTTTAGAGGCTTGACACTTTATGCTGACAACTACCCAAGAACTGTACCTCCACATTCGGCTCTGATGTTCAACCTGTAAACCCCGCCTTAATACCACTGATCTTTGAATTCAGGAACTCCATCATCAACAGTCTATCACACTCTACACTCTCATCCTATTGGACTGCTTGGAAGTGCTTTCATCGCTTCCACAATCACTACAGCTTAGCCTTCCCATCATTCAACCTCGTCACCCTGACCAGTTTCATCACCTATGCCCACTCCTCATTTTCCATCAGAACTCTCACCATCAAAGTATACCTTAGCGGCATAAGCTTTTTCTCCAAGCTCCTAACTGGCTCCCCAGGTCTAGCCTCATGCCATCCTCAAATAGCATCACTCCTTAGAGGCCTCCGACGTCAGGAGCCAGTGCAAAACCCTCGTCGTCTTCCCCTTACCGCTGACCTTCTATTCATCTGTATCCAGACCATTCGATCCGGATATAGTTCTCCCAACGCGGCCGAACCCTGGAGGCCATGGTCTTGCTTGGCTTTTTCGAGCTCCTCAGATGCCCCAAATTCACCGGCTCCTCCCTACACTTCGACCCTCGCTGCCATGCTTGCATCTCCGACTTATTGTATTTCTCAAATGATATCACAGTGTACTACCTTAAGCGAACCAAAAACAATCAATCCGGACAGCCAACACCAGTCTTCTTCAAAGTCCAGTCTGAATCTTTTCGAGTCTATTTCGAATTACCTGGAATTCTGCAAAGCCCAAAGCCTTTCACCATCAGATCCCCTGTTTGTCGCCAAATCTGGACGCATAGCCACTCGCTTCTGGTTCCACCAGCACTTTCACCAAATCCTTTCCATGTCTGGCATATCCCCAGTCGACTACTCTGGACACTCTTCTGCATTGGAGCAGCCACCTCAGCCTCCCGCAATGGCATTCCAGAACACCTAATTCAAATCACAGGCCGCTGGTCATTTCAAGTATATCACCACTACATTCATTCAGATCTTAGAGATCTCAGATCTGCTCAGTCCTGTCTAAAGTAATTAAGCTTTTACCCAGTTTGGGATCAATAAAGTATACTTATCTATCTATCTATCTATCTATCTATCTATCTTTCTATCTTTCTATCTTTCTTTCTTTCTTTTTGGGGGTTTGTCGTGCCCGGGAGCTATGGTAGATTCCCAAAGAATCTTCCCCGCACATAGCCAAACTACAAGATATTCAATCAAGTTCACAATTCACTTCGCAATAAATTATTCAAACGTCTCTTGTCGTTTGTGTGGTCCTTGCTAGTGAATTGATGGTGAAGAGACACTGAATAGGAATCTAAGATATCAAGTTTGCATTCAGCAACATGGGCCAGATGCAGGAAGCGATGTGCAAACCTATTTTATCAGGGTTTTTTTTTTAATTTGTTTCCACACTTATTCCACTTCTTATTTTGTTGGTGCCCTTTGATTTGTGGGACTCAGCAGAGTTTGTGATTGTTGCTTTTCTCTGTGAGAGCTGGAGATCACTGCTGACAGCAGACAGCTGATCAAACTGTAAAGCCTCTGGACAGAAAGGCTCCTACAAATGGTTTTCTAACCTGCAGGAGATAATGAGTGATGGGAGTCAGTGAAGAAAACTCTCCCATGTTTTAAACTCCCACATGAGTCTGGAGATGAGGAGACGGAGGGTTTTCCTCCAGTCAGTCACTGTTTACCTGATGAATCTGTTTTCTGGTTTTCAGGTCAGATGATCAAACAGGATAAAGATCCAGCAGAAAAACCTCCTTGGAGTCAACATGATGCAGTGAAAGTTGCTGCTGCTGTTGCTGCTGTTGTTGTTGTTGTTGCTGTTGTTGTTGTTTGTGTGATAAAACGAAGAGCATGGTGTGTGTGTGATGCTGGACGTGCATGTGATGCTGTTGCATTCGGGTGTAATGTTGCTGCAGGTACGTGTTTCTGATGCTGCTGCAGGTGTGTGTGGTCCTGCAGGTGTGTGTGTGATGCTGCAGGTGTGTATGTCAGGGTCCTCATGTACAAAGTTATTCTGCCACGCTGTTTATCTGAACCTCCAGCTGCAGAGTCTCTGCTTCAGTCATGTGTTTTGAACAGACTTCATTGGCACCGTCTACCTGGACAGGTGTGAGCTGACGAGCTGCCTGATTCTTTAAATCCGTCCTCACTTCCTGTCTTCTTCAGGCTTTAAACTCAAAAGACCACAAAGTGAGACTGATTCATCTCATGAGGTTTTGTAGCATCTTCAAACTATTGGTGTGTGTGTGTGTGTGTGTGTGTGTGTCCTGCTGTATTCACTGTATTTAAATGTGTGTAAACAAATGAGGGTCACATTCCAGTGATGGAGGCTGGGATTCTTCATTAATTTATTTTGTAAAACACTTTGTAACACTGTTTTCATGTTTATGCATTAAAAAAAACTTTTAATTGCTTATTGATTGCTTGACTGATTGATTATTAGTAGCAGTTTGCTGTTATTCACGTGGTGAACAGACTTCAGGGTTTGTTTCTCTGCTGAAGTGAATCTAAAGTTTGTTAATCTCAATCTGCTGACAACTGCTCTTCCAGAACAACAACAACAAAAAAACACGCCTGCTGCCCTGGCGACTGTCCCGGGGTAAGCCCCTCCCTAGAAAGTTAGAAAGAAAATCAGACTGCCTGATCTTACAGCAACACTGAAAAACACTGAAAACTGTTGCCCTGGCAGCTGTCCCAGGATGTGTGTGTGTGTGTGTGTGTGTGTGTGTGTGTAGGCATTCAGCTGTCTGAAGTCATTTTCCTTCCTTTCCTTCCTTTCTTTTTCCAAATACTTTTGGGTATTCATGCAAGGTTTCATTCTCTGGTCATTGACTTGTTATGTTTTTTTGTTTGTTTGTTTTGTCACCATTTTTAAGTTTCTGTGTTTTCTTTTTGGTAATTTGTCATGTTTATTTATTGATGTATTTTGCATTTTTCCCCTGTTATATTGTGTCTTCTTTGTCTTACTATCATTTTTTCACTTTAGAGTAATTTTGGGGTAATTCATCTGTTAATTTAGACATATGATCTTTTCAAGAGAGAAAGAGATCTTGTTAAGGTTTCAAAGGGATAACACAAATGAGAAACAGCAGCAGCCAATCACAGCCCATTTGAGTCACCACACTTCCCGTAAGACTGAAGGAGTGGGATTCTGCATAACGACTCTCCACAGTTTGAGGAAAAGTTTTCTACAGTCTAATGGACGTTTTTAAAGAGGAGCGACTTCACCGACATGGCTCACGTTGCATCACCATTAATACTTCTGATCATCACATGGTTCCTGCCTGTGCTTTCTACTAAAGGTGAGCTCATTATGGGATGTAGTCTGTGTGATGGAAATGCTTCAAAACTCTCTCATGACTCTGAATGTTGGTTTTAAATCGTCCCCACCGGCTGGCTGCCCGGCTTCTTCTGACGTAAAACTCACTTTGGATTTCTTTAGAATCTCTGAATTTGGGGAAGTCAGAGGAGCTGTGGTTCCTGGGTTGTCCCAGTGTATGTGTGTGTGTGTGTGTGTGTGAGTCCTTCTCTTTTAAGTTTCATTTTTATCTTGTGGTGATGCAAACATAGCACATGATGGATGTTCTCTGCACTTACAAATGACTTGTGCTTATTTGTGAACGGGGCTGATCTGAAAACTAATGAGCCGACGGCTTCTGAGCGTTTGGGGATCCATTTGAAGTTTGAACTGACAGAAACTGGAATCTTTTTGAAGATCTGTGTTGTTAACTTTTCTGTTCTGGGTTTGTTTTTCCATCGTCCTTTAGCCCTGATCCTGAAAGCTCAACCTGGAGACGATGTCACCCTGAGCTGTCAGGCTCCTGATGTCAACATTGAAGCAGCAGAGTGGAGAAGAACTGACCTGAAGAAAGAAGAATATGTCTTCTTCTACCAAGACGGGCACATTGACTCAGTCAAACAGCATCCGTCTTTTAAGAACCGGGTGGAGCTGAAAGACAGAGAGATGAAGAACGGCGACCTGTCTGTGATTCTGAAGAACGTGACCGAATACGACAACGGAACATACGAGTGTCACTTGAAAATAGAAAATGTGGACAGCGACATTACTCAGGCTGAGCTCATCAGCACCATCGAGCTGGAAGTTGTGGATCCAGATCCAGGTGAGTTCAGTGGCTGCAGGTTGAATCTGAACAGTTTGACTGGGTTTTATTGAAGCTTTCTAGCGTAGTTTCAGTAGCAGGACCACACCTAGGGATGGTGAAAATGGAAAATTTCCTTGGTCGACCACCGGGCCTCATTAATCGGTTTATTTCGGTTAACCGAGAATATTATTTGACTGTCTGTAAACCATAAAAGAATAACCGCAACAAATAGAAGCTAGCAGAGCTAGCACCGGCGCCACTGTCTTGCCCCGAATGCATACCACTACGTCCGCGACCAACAGAAGCTTGGCTCGTTTCTCCCATAGATGTCTATAATATCTATAGGATATTATAGATATCCCATTGTAATATAATATAATTATTATAGATATCTATGGTTTCTCCGGTCTGTCTCTACCAAGCTGAGCTCTGTGCGTAATGATGTAATCGAAGCCCGGCAGAGCATCCCGTCGCCATGGTTACCGTATTAAACTGTATGTGGGCGCTAGAGCAACTTCTCGGCGTTCAGGAACAGTTGGAATTTTGCGATCGGTCAAACCTTACGGTTGTTACGGTATTTACAATCTGACATAAGCATTTGTGTCGGCGACGACACGTTCGGACTTAAAGGGTTTTTAACCGACAAGATTATTCGGTTAAAGTTCAAACGGTCAACAAACGGTCAAAGGCCACCGGTTAGCATCCCTAACCACACCACAACCACACTTCTTCTGGCACTGCTTAAATTCTCCTAACCCTCTCCTCCTCTGTCACGCTCGTATTCTGCGTCCCTCCCTCCAACCCTGTTTTCTCTTCCTTCTCCTCTCCTGTCCTCGTAGGGTCCTGAGGGGGTTCGTCGTGCCCGGGAGCCACGGCGGATTCCCTCAGAAGCAGCCGAACTACAAGATCGTCAATCAAGTTCACAATTCACTTTGCAATAAATCGCTCAAACGTGTCTTGTTGTTGGTGTGGTCCTTGCTAGTGAACTGATGGTGAAGAGACACTGAAAAGGAATCTATCAAGTTTGAATTCAGCAAAGACGGAGGGTTTTCTTCCAGTCAGTCACCGTTTACCTGATAAATCTGTTTTCTGCTTTTCAGGTGCGACGGAGGAACAGGATGTAGATCCAGCAGAGGAACCTGCTGGGCTTCAACATGATGAAACTGATGTTGTTGTTATTGTTGTTGTTGTTGTTGTTGTTGTTATTGTTGTTGTTATTGCTGTTGTTCTTGCTGTTGTTTGTATGATGAAAAAAAGAGCATGTTGTGAGTGTCCTGGGGGAGCTGTGTGTCTTCATCTTCCAATAGCTCTGTGTGAGGTGTGTTTTGCTTGTTTAAGTGTGTGATGCTGCAGGTGTGTGTGATGCTGCATGTGTGTGTGATGCTTCTGCAGGTGTGTGTGATGCTGCAGGTGTGTGTGATGCTATTGCAGGTGTGTGTGATGCTGCAGGCATGTGTGATGCTGCAGGTGTGTGTGTCAGGGTCCTCATGTACAAAGTTATTCTGCCATGCTGTTTATCTGAGCCTCCAGCTGCAGCGTCTCTGCTTCAGACGTGTGTTTTGAACAGACTTTATCGGCACCGTCTACCTGGACAGGTGTGAGCTGACGAGCCGCCTGATTCTTTAAATCCGTCCTCACTTCCTGTCTTCTTCTGGGTTTTTTATTCAAAAAAGTTACAGAACAAGGTGAGACTGATTCATCTCATGAGGTTTTGTAGCACCTTCAAGCTATTGGTGTGTGTGTGTGTGTGTGTGTGTGTGTGTGTGTGTGTGTGTGTGTGTTTGTGTGTGTGTGTCCTGCTGTATTCACTGTGTGTTAACAAATGAAGGTCATGTTCCAGTGATGGAGGCTGGGATTCTTCCTGTGTATCTGAAGTTTTTTATGACTTTGCTGTTCATTCATTTATTTTGTAAAACACTTTGTAACGCTGTTTTCAGATTTATGCAATAAAAACTTTTAACTACATATTGATTGATTGATTGATTGATTGATTATTAGTAGCAGTTTGCTGTTATTCATGTGGTGAACAGACTGCAGGTTTGTTTCTCTGCTGAAGTGAATCTAAAATTTGTTTATCTCAATCTGCTGACAACTTCTCTTCCACATTAAAAAAAAATCAAAAAAACAAAACGCCTGCTGCCCTGGCAACTGTCCCAGTGTGTGTGTGTGTGTGTGTGTGTGTGTGTGTGTGTGTGTGTGTGTGTGTGTCCCTTACCAAAAAGGAGTATACTCAAGTATACTTATAAGTGTACTTTTTATGAATTAAATATACTTTCTGTGAACTAATACTTAGGTAAGTATACTTTTCAGATTACTTTGAATGTACTATCAGGAATATACTTAACAAAAGTATACTTAGTTTATACTGACGAGTACACAGGCAAAGTTTAAGTATACTCCAAGTATAACATACTTGATATACTTTAAGTTTAAGTATATTATCCAATAGTACTTAAAACTTAGTACAAGCATTTAAAAATGTTGTACCTGCTTGCAACATGGAGTGTTATTTTACTGTATTAGCTGGCTTGTTGTATAGCTATTTTACACATTGGCTGCTTTGAGGTAGTTGCCATAACACATACACTGTGAGTGAACCTGTAGTGTACTGCTTATACTTGACTACATTTACACTTAAATACTACTATATTTACGTATATACTGTTTATAGGTTCAAGGTTGCCAGTTGCCACACACAAGTACACAATGCTCAAATCAGAATTCAACTCATACTTATAGTACCATCCATCTTTCTTTATAAAACACATTTAAAAACAACAACACTGTGCCAAAGTGCTTTACAATTAAAAAAAAAAAAAAAAGAAAGAAAGAAAAGAAAATACACATTGCACATGAATCATCATATTGTAGTCACGTTCATATACATTCGGCAACATACAAATTATCAACGTCATCAAGTGTTTTGATGACGTTGATCCCTTCCAAACCTTGTGTGTCATCTTTCGAGACCATATTTGGCCAGATTGCACAAACATTACCAGTCCTCTTAACAACATTAATGAAATTACTCTCTACCCCAACTTGCGGGTCTTTACACACTGGCCTTCTGTTTGTTTTCAGCATCTCAACTAAAATACAACAATTTTTCTCACACTCACAAGTTGCAGGGCTTTGATGTTCACAGCTGCTTTTAAAAACCACAAGGTCGCCAAGCAGGCAAAATGTGCCATCATTCAAGCGTGCTGCATTGTTAGATCTCCATCAATCAAAAAACATCGATATGACCAAAAGCAGTCACCAACAGTAAAGCGGTTACCCAAAGATTGACCCAAGTTTTGAATGCCATGCCTATTTGTCACATTTGCTCTCACAGGGTTGGCGCCCAAACCTGTAACACTTTCATTCAGTAACTCTCATTTTTCAGTTCTTCGTTCATTAAAGTGCATTTTTTTCCAAGAGGTGTTTATTCACATGAGATACCTCTCCACTCAGCTATTGATTCAAATTAGACTGTGCCAACTCAGTGGCCTAGTGGTAGAGCGTCTGCCTTGAGGAGGTCGGGGGTTCAATCCCCAGCCGGGACATCAAATTCAAGTATGGTTGTAGTATGCATCAAGTAAAGTATATTTCAAGTACATTGAAGGTAAAAGAGTAGTGCACTTTTAAGTTTATAAAAGTGCAAAGTAAGTAAAGCAATAGTGTACTTGAAGTACACTAATGAGTATACGAATGGTTTACTTTAACTAAAGAATAGTACAACTCAAGTACAGGAAATAGTATAATTTAAGTATACTTATATATAAGTAAAGTAACCTTGAAGTTTACCCGAGTATACTCAAAAATGGGCCAAATCAGGGTACTTTTAGTATAAGTATACTTTGTAAGTATACTAACTAGTACATATGTAAGTACACTACTAGTACATAAATACAAGTATACTTGGTAAGGAAAGTATACTTGATAAAGTATACTCAAACTCCACTTAAGTATACTTGGAAAGGTAAACTAGAAGTTTACTTCTTTTTGGTAAGGGCTCTCTCTCCCGTTTCTCGTTCCAGAAGTTCAGAAGCTTGACACTTTATGCTGACAACTACCCAAGAACTGTACCTCCACATTCGGCTCTGATGTTCAACCTGTAAACCCCGCCTTAATACCACTGATCTTTGAATTTAGGAACTCCATCATCAACAGTCTATCACACTCTACACTCTCATCCTATTGGACTGCTTGGAAGTGCTTTCATCACTTCCACAATCACTACAACTTAACCTTCCCATCATTCAACCTCATCACCCTGACCAGTTTCATCACCTATGCCCACTCCTCATTGACCATCAGAACTCTCACCATCAAAGTATACCTTAGCAGCATGAGCTTTTTCTCCAAGCTCCTAACTGCCTCGCCAAGTCTAGCCTACCGCCATCTTCAAATAGGATCCCTCCTTAGAGGCCTCCGACGTCAGGAGCCAGTGCAAAACCCTCGTTGTCTTCCCCTTACCGCTGACTTTCTATTCATCTGTATCCAGACCATTCGATCTGGATACAGTTCTCCTAACGTGGCCCAAACCCTGGAGGCCATGGTCTTGCTTGCCTTTTTCGGGCTCCTCAGATGCTCCAAATTCACCGCCTCCTCCTCCTTACACTTCGACCCTCGCTGCCATGTTTGCATCTCCGACTTATCGTATTTCTGAGACGACACCATAATGTACTACCTTAAGCGAACCAAAAACAAACAATCTGGACAGCCAACACCAGTCTTCTTCTTCAAAGTCACCTCTGAATCCTTTCGAGTCTATTTCAAATTACCTGGAATTCTGCAAAGCCCAAAGCCTTTCACCGTCAGATGCCCTGTTTGTCGCCAAATCTGGACACAAAGCCACTCGCTTCTGGTTCCACCAGCACTTTTGCCAAATCCTCTCCATGTCTGGCATATCCCCAGTACACTTCTCTGGACACTTGTCCGCATTGCAGCAGCCACCTCATCCTCCCGCAATGGCATTCCAGAACACCTAATTCAAATCACAGGCCGCTGGTCATTTCAAGTATATCACCAATACATTCAGTCAGATCTTAAAGATCTCAGATCTGCTCAGTCCTGTCTCAAGTAATTAAGCTTTTTGGGGGTTCGTCGTGCCCGGGAGCTACGGTAGATTCCCAAAGAATCTTCCCCGCACATAGCCAAACTACAAGATATTCAATCGAGTTCACAATTCACTTCGCAATAAATTATTCAAACGTCTCTTGTCATTTGTGTGGTCCTTGCTAGTGAATTGATGGTGAAGAGACACTGAATAGGAATCTAAGATAACAAGTTTGCTTGCGTTTTCTAACCTGCAGTAGATAATGAGTGATGGCAGTCAGTGGAGAAAACTCTCCCATGTTTCAAACTCCCACATGAGTCTGGAGATGAGGAGACGGAGGGTTTTCCTCCAGTCAGTCACCGTTTACCTGATAAACCTGTTCTCTGCTTTTCAGGTCAGATGATGAGACAGGATGAAGATCCAGCAGAAAAACCTTGTTGGAGTCGACTTGATGCAGTGAAAATTGTTGTTACTGTTGTTATTGTTGTTGTTGCTGCTGTTGTTGCTGTTGTTGTTGTTTGTGTGAGAAAACGAAGAGCATGGTGTGTGAGTGTGATGCTGGACGTGTGTGTGATGCTGGACTTGTATGTGATGCTGTTGCATTTGTGTGTAATGTCGCTGCAGGTACGTGTTTCTGATGCTGCTGCAGTTGTGTGTGATGCTGCGGTATGTGTGATGCTTCAGGTGTGTATGTCAGGGGCCTCATGTACAAAGTTATTCTGCTACTCTGTTTATCTGAACCTCCAGCTGCAGAGTCTCTGCTTCAGTCATGTGTTTTGAACAGACTTTATCGGCACCGTCTACCTGGACAGGTGTGAGCTGACGAGCCGCCTGATTCTTTAAATCCGTCCTCACTACCTGTCTTCTTCTGGGTTTTTTATTCAAAAACGTTACAGAACAAGTTGAGACTGATTCATCTCATGAGGTTTTGTAGCACCTTCAAACTATTGGTGTGTGTGTGTATGTGTGTGTGTGTGTGTGTCCTGCTGTATTCACTGTATTTGCGTGTGTTAACAAATGAGGGTCACATTCCAGTGATGGAGGCTGGGATTCTTCATTAATTTATTTTGTAAAACACTTTGTAGTGCTGTTTTCAGATTTATGCAATAAAAACTTTTAACTATTTATTGATTGCTTGACTGATTGATTGATTGATTGATTATTAGGAGCAGTTTGCTGTTGTGCATGTGGTGAACAAACAGACTGCAGGTTTGTTTCTCTGCTGAAGTGAATCTAAAATATGCTAATCTCAATCTGCTGACAACTGCTCTTCCAGAACAAAAAAAAAAAAAAAAAAAAAAACACGCCTGCTGCCCTGGCGACTGTCCCGGGGTAAGCCCCCCCCCTGGAAAGCTAGAGAGAAAATCAGACTGCCTGATCTTACAGCAATACTGAAAAACACTGAAAACTGATGCCCTGGCAGCTGTCCCAGGATGTGTGTGTGTGTGTGTGTGTGTGTGTGTGTGGGCATTCAGCTGTCTGAAGTCATTGTCCTTCCTTTCCTTCCTTTCTTTTTCCAAATACTTTTGGGTATTCATGCAAGGTTTCATTCTCTGGTCATTGACTTGTTATGTTTTTTTGTTTGTTTGTTTTGTCACCATTTTTAAGTTTCTGTGTTTTCTTTTTGGTAATTTGTCATGTTTATTTATTGATGTATTTTGCATTTTTCCCCTGTTATATTGTGTCTTCTTTGTCTTACTATCGTTTTTTCACTTTAGAGTAATTTGGGGGTAATTCATCTGTTAATTTAGACATATGGTCTATTCAAGAGAGAAAGAGATCTTGTTAAGGTTTCAAAGGGTTAACACAAATGAGAAACAGCAGCAGCCAATCACAGCCCATGTGAGTCACCACACTTCCCGTAAGTGGGATTCTGCATAACACAACTCTCCACAGTTTGAGGAAAAGTTTTCTACAGTCTAACGGACGTTTTCAAAGAGGAGCGACTTCACCGACATGGCTCACGTTGCATCATCATTATTACTTCTGATCATCACATGGTTCCTGCCTGTGCTTTCTACTAAAGGTGAGCTCATTATGGGATGTAGTCTGTGTGATGAAAATGCTTCAAAACTCTCTCATGACTCTGAATGTTCGTTTTAAATCGTCCCCACCGGCTGGCTGCCCGGCTTCTTCTGGTGTAAAACTCACTTTGCATTTCTTTAGAATCTCTGAATTCTGGGGCTGATGTTCAAACTGATGAGCCGACGGCTTCTGAGCGTTTGGGGATCCATTTGAGGGTTGAACTGACAAAAACTGGAATCTTTTTGAAGATCTGTGTTGTTAACTTTTCTGTTCTGGGTTTGTTTTTCCATCGTCCTTTAGCCCTGAACCTGAAAGCTCAACCTGGAGACGATGTCACCCTGAGCTGTCAGGCTCCTGATGTCGACATTGAAGCAGCAGAGTGGAGCAGAGCTGACCTGAAGAAAGAAGAATATGTCTTCTTCTACCAAGACAGTCACATTGACTTAGTCAAACAGCATCCATCTTTTAAGAACCGGGTGGAGCTGAAAGACAAAGAGATGAAGAACGGCGACCTGTCTGTGATTCTGAAGAACGTGACGAAGAACGACAGTGGAACATACGAGTGTCGCTTGAAAACAGAAAATGTGGAAAGCAACATTACTGAAGCCAAGCCCACCAGCACCATCCAGCTGGAGGTTGTGGATCCAGATCCAGGTGAGTTCAGTGGCTGCAGGTTGAATCTGAACAGTTTGACTGGGTTTTATTGAAGCTCTCTAGTGTAGTTTCAGTAGCAGGACCACACCTAGGGATGGCGAAAATGGAAAATTTCCTTGGTCGACCACCGGGCCTCATTAATCGGTTTATTTCGGTTAACCGAGAATATTATTTGACTGTCTGTAAACCATAAAAGAATAACCGCAACAAATAGAAGCTAGCAGAGCTAGCACCGGCGCCATTGTCTTGCCCCGGACGCATACCACTACGTCCGCGACCGACATGAGCTTGGCTCGTTTCTCCCATAGATGTCTATAATACCTATAGGATATTATAGATATCCCATTGTAATATAATATAATTATTATAGATATCTATGGTTTCTCCGGTCTGTCTCTACCGAGCTGAGCTCTGTGCGTAATGACGTAATCGAAGCCCAGCAGAGCATCCCGTCGCCATGGTTACCGTATTAAACTGTATGTGGGCGCAAGAGCAACTTCTCGGCGTTCAGGAACAGTTGGAATTTTGCGATCGGTCAAACCTTACGGTAGTTACGGTATTTACAATCTGACATGAGCATTTGTGTCGGCGACTTAAAGGGTTTTTAACCAACAAGATTATTCGGTTAAAGTTCAAACGGTCAACAACCGGTCAAAGGCCACCGGTTAGCATCCCTAACCACACCACAACCACACTTCTTCTGGCACTGCTTAAATTCTCCTAACCCTCTCCTCCTCTGTCACACTCGTTTTCTGCGTCCCTCCCTCCCACCCTGTTTTCTCTTCCTTCTCCTCTCCCGTCCTCGTAGGGTCCTGAGGGGGTTCGTCCTGCCCGGGAGCCGCGGCGGATTCCCTCAGAAGCAGCCGAACTACAAGATCTTCAATCAAGTTCACAATTCACTTTGCAATAATCGCTCAAACTTGTCTTGTTGTTGGTGTGGTCCTTGCTAGTGAACTGATGGTGAAGAGACACTGAAAAGGAATCTGAGATATCAAGTTTGAATTCAGCAAAGACGGAGGGTTTTCTTCTAGTCAGTCACTGTTTACCTGATGAATCTGTTTTCTGGTTTTCAGGTGCGACGGAGGAACAGGATGTAGATCCAGCAGAGGAACCTGCTCGGCTGGGTCAACACGATGAAACGAATGTTGTTGTGATTGTTATTGTTGTTGTTGTTATTGTTGTTGTTTTGTGTGTTGTTCCCCCTGTTGTTTGTATGATGAAACAAAGAGAATGTTGTGAGAGTCATGCTGGATCTCATTTTGCAACAGCTGTGGGTGGGGCTCTTGCACAATGTGTGTGATGCTTCTGCAGGTGTGTGTGATGCTTCTGCAGGTGTGTGATGCTGCAGGTGTGTGTGATGCTGCAGGTGTGTGTGTGTGATGCTGCAGGTGTGTGTGATGCTGCAGGTGTGTGTGATGCTGCAGGTGTGTTTGTGATGCTGCAGGTGTGTGTGATGCTGCAGGTGTGTGTAATGCTGCAGGTGTGGCGTGATGCTGCAGGTGTGTATGTGTGTGATGCTGCAGGTGTGTGTGATGCTGCAGGTGTGTGTGATGCTGCAGGTGTGTGTGTGATGCTGCAGGTGTGTTTGTGATGCTGCAGGTGTGTGTGATGCTGCAGGTGTGTGTGATGCTGCAGGTGTGTGTAATGCTGCAGGTGTGTGTGTGATGCTGCAGGTGTGTGTGTAATGCTGCAGGTGTGTGTGTGATGCTGTTGCAGGTGTGTGTGTGATGCTGCTGCAGGTGTGTGTGTGATGCTGCAGGTGTGTGTGTCAGGGTCCTCATGTACAAAGTTATTCTGCCATGCTGTTTATCTGAGCCTCCAGCTGCAGCGTCTCTGCTTCAGTCATGTGTTTTGAACAGACTTTATCGGCACCGTCTACCTGGACAGGTGTGAGCTGACGAGCTGCCTGATTCTTTAAATCCGTCCTCACTACCTGTCTTCTTCAGGGTTTTTTATTCAAAAAAGTTACAGAACAAGTTGAGACTGATTCATCTCATGAGGTTTTGTAGCACCTTCAAGCTATTGGTGTGTGTGTGTGTGTGTGTGTGTGTGTGTGTGTGTGTGTGTGTGTGCCCTGGTGTATTCACTGTATTTATACGTGTGTTAACAAATGAAGGTCATGTTCCAGTGATGGAGGCTGGGATTCTTCCTGTGTATCTGAAGTTTTTCATGACTTTGCTGTTCATTCATTTATTTTGTAAAACACTTTGTAATGCTGTTTTCAGATTTATGCAATAAAAACTTTTAACTATTTATTGATTGACTGATTGATTGATTGATTGATTGATTATTAGTAGCAGTCTGCTGTTATGCACGTGGTGAACAAACAGACTGCAGGTTTGTTTCTCTGCTGAAGTGAATCTAAAATTTGTTAATCTCAATCTGCTGACAATTTCTCTTCCACAAAAAACAAAAAACAAACAAAAAAAAAAACACACCTGCTGCCCTGGCAACTGTCTCAGGGTGTGTGTATGTGTGTGTGTGTGTGTGTGTGTGTGTGTGTGTGTGTGTGATATTCCAGGCAGTAAACATGAATTCAGGTCTGAAATGCAGGTACTTTAAATATCAAAGTCTGGTTCACCTGCATTTCACAAGAAACAAACAAACAAACAAAAAACAAAACACAATTTGTTCTCTGAGCAGCTGAGTTTTGTTGCGTCACAGACAAACAGCACACCTTGTCGTTCAGGTGAAGCTGCTCTCTGCCGAGTCGACATGACTGAACAACAGGAAGTCCCATGGATCTGATAAGAAAATCCCCCTGAATGTAATTAAACTGACTTGGCAGGGAGGTGTTGTGTTCGGAAGCTGCACTCACTCTCCAGCTGTAGTTGTTCTCTCAGCTTTCACCCTGAAATACAGATCCTGAAAATATGTCATGCATCCAGAAATCCATTCAGCCCAGTGGAAACATATAATATTGGTTATGATGTGTGTTGGATGTGCATGTCCATAAGAAACATAAATATCAACATCCAACTCAAAAGTCCTTTACATCAATTCACAGGCAAAAATAGAACAAAACACAAATGCATTACAAAAAAAAAAAAAAAAAAAAAAAAAAAAAAAAGGACAAAGAAACAAAAAAGTGTCGGCCTCACTGGCAGATATCCAGGAAATGGAGCAGTGGATGAAGTTCCATGTGGATCCTGCAGATGGCAGCTTTGGCTCTGGCTGTGAGGGTTTCAGCTCAGGGGAACTTCTCCTTTGGACACGACTGGCCTTTCAAACTAAGAGTCCTTCTCTTCATTTAACAGATTTAAATCAGAGCTCCTCTCTCTTGCAGGTACATCAAGAGCCTGCCCTTCCCAAAGAGAGGGAGGAACCTTAGGATGTCGTCTGTGCGCCGAGGCGATAGGTAAGCCCTCATTGCAACTGTGTCCATGCGGTGTTTAGAAATCTCTTCTTCTGAGACTGTACAGGTCAATCCGTTGTCCAGATATGGCAAGATTTTCGTCCCCCATGCATGTAAAGGCTGCAGGGCCACTGCCACACACCTGGTGAACACCCTTGGGGAGAGCGAGAGACCAAAAGGAAGCACCCGGAACTGGAAGTGGTGACCTTGGAAAGCAAACTGCAGTAAGGGTCTGTGATGAGGCGCATCGGGAACATGGAAATAAGCATCCTTCAGGTCTATGGATGTGAACCACTCCCCAAGGGCAACTACACGCAGAACGTCTGACACGCTCAACATGTGAAA
This sequence comes from Myripristis murdjan, assembly GCF_902150065.1. Lineage (NCBI taxonomy): Eukaryota > Metazoa > Chordata > Actinopteri > Holocentriformes > Holocentridae > Myripristis > Myripristis murdjan. Next base: position 2,024,380 of record NC_043997.1, read on the forward strand.
TGACAGGACCTTCAGGAACCTGTTGAGTCCCCTCAGACCCAGGATTGGTCAGAAACCGCCTCCTTTCTTTGTCACAAGAAAATAAGTTGAGTCGAACCCCCCGGCTGTAGCAAGGGGTCTACCAGCTTGATTGCACCCTTGGCCAGGAAGATGGACAACTCCTGACTTAGGGCCAAAGATTTTGCCAGGTGGGTGATGATGGTCATCTTGACCTGGCCAGAGGCTGGGGGCCGGCGTTGGAACTGTAGTACGTACCCCTAAATTGAGATGTAAATTACCCAGGGGTTTAGTGTGTGAGCAGCCAGGTAACTGAGCTGCTGCCCCCAGACTTCAGCGCCTAGCCCCCCAGCCTCCAGAGGCCTTGGAGGGTCAACACTCAGATTCTGAGACCCGGGGCACTCAGGGACGAGAAAATCATGAGAGGCCACTGAGCAGACCAGTGGGTTCACCTCTGCTGACCACTGGAATAGGCTTGAGGCTGAGGATGGTGCTGGGGGGCAGCAGAGGAGCTTCTGGGCCCACTGGGGACCGACATACCCTGGCTTGAGTACCTCCACAGCGGCTGATCCAAACAGCTTGCCTGGCTCCACCAGAATCGTATGGAGAACTCTTCTACTATCAGAGGAGACCGTGCAAGCAACGAGCCTGGACCAAGGTAGACATCAGGCGTCCCAGTTCCCTTGACATGAGTGCAAAAGCCTGCAGTGAAGCATCACCCAGACTCTGAGCAGAAGCCTGCTGGTGCCTGCTGCAGACAGGCTGAAAGGGCAAGTATAAGGTGAGAAAGGGAGTTACTAATACGGCCCATACGTGCGGTGGTATCTTTAGCCTTACACAGTAACACTGAAGCTGGGGACACCTAGCGTCCAGCCTCAGCACCTCATCAGGTGCAACTATGAGGGAGACAATTGTCAGGTCAATATCTGGTATACAGCTGAGACCATACTTAGATAGAGCATTCACCATATTCATCAGTCAGCTTCAGTGAACACACCGAGGCGTTGTGTTGTTTTGTTGTCCTTGTGGGGAAAAATATTTGTCTTTCTGATGGTAGGGTGTACATGCTGTTAAATGTGCATCCTTTGTGTCGTTTGACTGCAAAAACATTCAAAACCGAAACTAGAAAGAAAATCAGACTGCCTGATCTTACATGTCAGGAGAGAGCAACACTGAAAAACACTTGAGAATCTCAGTCTGTCACAACCTGTTGCCCTGGCAACTGTCCCAGGATGTGTGTGTTTGTGTGTGTGTGTGTGTGTGTAGGCGTTCAGTTTGCCTGTCTGAAGTCTTTTTCCTTTCAAATACCTTTGGATATTCATGCGAGGTTTGATTCTCTGATCATTGACTTGTAATTTTGTGTTTGTTTGTTTGTTTTGTCACCATTTTTAAGTTTCTGTGTTTTCTTTTTGGTAATTTGTCATTTTTATTTATTGATGTATTTTGCATTTTTTCCCTGTTATACTGTGGCAGTTTGATGGCTCTTCTTCTTTGTCTTACTATCTTTTTTTCACTTTAGAGTAATTTGGGGGTAATTCATCTGTTAATTTAGACATTTGATCTTTTCAAGTGAAAAAGAGATCTTGCTGAGGTTTCAAAGGGTTAACACAAAGCTGAACCTGTCGCAGCAGCAGCCAATCACAGTCCATGTGAGTCACTACTTCCTGTAAGACTGAAGGAATATCAGGATGCTACATGACACAACTCTCCTCAGTTTGAGGAAACGTTTTCTACAGTCAGCCGGACGTTTCAGCGAGTTCACCGTCATGGCTCATATTAAATCGGTATCAATACTTCTGATCATCACATGGTTCCTGCCTGCGCTTTCTACTGAAGGTGAGCTCATTATCGGATGTAGGAATCTGGGTTACCTAGAAATGCTTCAAAACTCTCTCATGACTCTGAATGTTAGTTTTAAATCGTCCCCACCGGCTGGCTGCCCGGCTTCTGTTGACGCCCCTGTTGACGTTTGCGTTTGGGGATCCATTTGAAGTTTGAACTGACAGAAACTGGAACATTTTTGAAGATCTGTGTTGTTAACTTTTGTGTTCTGGGTTTGTTTTTCCATCGTCCTTTAGTCCTGAAGAAGAAAGCTGGAGATGATGTCACCCTGATCTGTCAGGCTCCTGATGATGTCGACATCGCAGCAGTAGAGTGGAGCAGAACTGACCTGAAGGAACTAGAACCTGTTTTCCTTTCTGTAGACGGGCACATTGTTCCAGACCACCAGCATCCATCTTTTAAGAACCGGGTGGAGCTGAAAGACAAAGAGATGAAGAACGGCGACCTGTCGGTGACTCTGAAGAACGTGACTGAATACGACAGTGGAACATACGAGTGTCGCATTAAAGCTGCTGGTGAAGGACGCAGGACGAGAGCCATTATTAAAACCAAGCCCATCAGCACCATCCAGCTGGAGGTTGTAGATCAAGATCCAGGTGAGTTGAATGGCTGCAGGTTGAATCTGAGCAGTCTGACTGGGTTTTATCGATGGTGAAGAGACACTGAATAGGAAGCTAAGATATCAAGTTTGCGTTCAGCAACATGGGCCAGAGGCAGGAAGCGATGTGCAAACCAATTTTATCTGTTTTTTTTTTATTTGTTTCCACACTTTGTTCTTATTTTGTTGGTGCCCTTTGATTTGTGGGACTCAGCAGTGTTTGTGATTGTTGCTTTTCTCTGTGAGAGCTGGAGATCACTGCTGACAGCAGACAGCTGATCAAACTGTAAAGCCTCTGGACAGAAAGGCTCCTACAAATGGTTTTCTAACCTGCAGTAGATAATGAGTGATGGCAGTCAGTGGAGAAAACTCTCCCATGTTTTAAACTCCCACATGAGTCTGGAGACGAGGAGACGGAGGGTTTTCCTCCAGTCAGTCACCGTTTACCTGATAAATCTGTTTTCTGGTTTTCAGGTCAGATGAAGAAACAGGATGAAGATCCAACAGAGGAACCTGCTGGGCGTCGACATGATGCAGTAGCAGCAGTTGGTGCACTGGCACTTGTTGCTGCTGTTGTTGTTGTTGTGATACTCAGAAACCAAAGACCACGTCAACAACCCAGGTGTGACGACCGTCCACAATCAGAGTGTGTAGAAATTGAGATGGAGCAACCCAACATAAATCAGGTGCGTTAGATCAGTCTGTGGTTGTGTGTGAAAAAAGCTGTTGCAGGTGTGTGTGATGCTGCAAGTTCAGACCCGTTTCCATCCACTTCTGTTATGCGGATATTTGAAGTCGGTTCATCAAGTCGGTTATGACATCATAACACTGCAGAAGAGGAGGGCGCAGCATGACGACGTAGTACAGGCGCGTCGGTCCAAAATCCAAACAAACAACAGCAACTGAAGAGAGCAAGAAAGACGCGGGGAGAAAGGAAAGAAGTGACTCAAGATTCAAGAGGTTGTAGATGTACAGCAGCAGTGAAATGGGATTGCAACCACCCAAGCTACTGTGCAAGTGAGAATGGAAACAGAAAGTTTTAATGTATTGCACTCTGACAAGAGCTCTGATAACAGCTGTCCAGAGACGATGAAGTGGCGCCACAAATGAAATATGGAGCAACCGCCATGTCGTCCTCCGTACATCTGGGAACGAAGGCGGGCTAAGCAATTTGGGAAGTTGTTGTCCAGAGGAATTTCACGCGTTAGCTTTGGGTGAAGCATTTCAGACACGTTGGCCATGATAGGACCATTTGCTGGGCCGCTCATTACAATGGATCGCCATTGCGTTATACAAGCTTGCCTTTTGTGCTGAGTAAACAACAGTACATCGTTATATTTACGGAGTCTGCGAAGCAATATAATCAAAACGTACTTCTTAAGATTTGCCATGGTTCGTCGAAGCCTTCTGCTGACATTTGTGTTTGGAGATCCTGGTAGGTTGTGGCTTTTCTTTGTCGCTTGTTGTTGTGCTTTAATTAGTTCAAGAAAAGTTAAAGCCTCTTCTTCGGTCCAAACATACTGGCTGCTGTCGTCGTCGTCTGCCGCCATTTTTCCTGTGCAGTGGAGTGAAGTCACGTGACCATGAATGTCACCGTTTATTCGCTAAACCTGTTTCCGTAGCAACTTATTCACATTTTCCTTTTATCGATACACCAACTTTTCCACCTCCCCCGAGCGGAAAAACTTTTTTTTTTTTTTTTTTTTTTTTTTTTTTTTTTGCGATATTCAGAGATTTCATCAATGTTTGCATTCAGGTTTTTATTGTGCAAATTGAAAATGGGAATAAAAACAGGTGGATGAAAACCAACCCATTTTGAATAAGGAATGGATGAAATAAGCTGATTGAAGCTGAATTTTCCATTCTGGACCAAGGCAGAAAACCGAGCTGCTGTTTAGCGCCTGCAGCTCCCATATTTCCTGCAGCGCCCACTCTCACTCACAATCTGGCAAGCTGGTTCTTGATGTGAGGCAGGGCGAGCTACAGCATGCAGATCAGGGATGACTGGCATCCTGTGACGGCACATTACAACGTTCCCTCGAGCAAATCTCCAATACTATGCCTGTCTCGTCTCGTCTCATCGTCTGCTGCTTATCCGGGACCCAGACTTCCCTCTCCCCAGACACTTCCGCCCCAGCGTGTCCTGGGTCTTCCCCGGGGCCTCCTTCCAGTTGGGACATGCCCGGACCACCCGGATGCCCCCTAGGAGGCTTCCAGGGGGCGTCTGAAGCAGATGCCCAAGCCACCTCAACTGGTTCCCCTCGATGCGGAGGAGCAGCGGCTCTTCTCCGAGATCCTCACCGTATCTCTACGGGAGCACCCGGCCACCCTGCCAAGGGAACTATGCCGGTGCTGCGCTATATCATCTGCCAGTCCTTTGTGTCGACTCGCCCAGTGCAGACCTCCAGTGACCAACAGCAAAGATGACTTCTTGCTGTTTTAATTTACCGTATATCACCAATTAATCGCCCGGCCGCAAATAGCTGCCTGGTTCTTATAAACGCCTGGTGTCTGCACCCATTTTGTGTATTAAACACCCACCCGAATAACCGCCAGGGCGATTATTTGCATTATATTGAGGTAAACCCAAAATAAGGCTATTCACCTTATTTTTGCAGAAATAAACAGTTAGCCGCACAATAACAGTGAGGCACTTCTGTTTTCTGTCAAAATAAGAGCGCTAGCTAACGTCAGAACAAAAGGGTGTACCGTAATCTTAAATCGACCGACTGAAAATATGTTGGACAGTAGCTGTCATCACGATAATGACCTGGTGCAAAAATAAATAAAGGCCTGCAGCAAATAGCCGCCTGGTTCTTTTAAACGCCCAGGGTCCAAGTCGATTTTGCATATTAAACGCCCGATTAATTGGTGAAATACGGTATTCATTTATGTATTTCTTTATCTATCCCTATGTATTGTGTTTTCTTGGTATAAGGGATTTTAATGTAATTCCAGTGTGTATTGGGTGTTGCTGTACTACTATCTTAGGCTGAATAAATACAATTAATATTCTCCAACCAAGAACAGCCTCCAGTTTCTGTTCTGAACACCACACGCAGCAAAAAGATATCATACTAAACCTAAACACTGAACCAAAGTCAAGCACGTTAGCCACGTCACTCCTGGGTTAGACACACTTCACTCCTACGACGTCAGCCAAAAACCACACACACGAGTTGGAAGCTTGTTTGAAAGCTCTGGAACATAATGGAGGTGATGCCACGTTTTGGAGGACGTCCATGGACGTGAAGACGCTGGAGCGGCGGGGGTAATGCTGGAGCCGGCTGAGGAGCATCGCACCGACGGATCACCACGCTGCACCAAACACACGGAGGTATGTGTAACGCTGCTGTTTAATGTCCATTTACCACACCCATGACTGGACCCAGCGGCCTGGTTCCCGAGGCAGGTGGATGGTAGGTGTTGTTCATGTTGCAGCTTTGAAGGAAAGTGAAGCTTTGGAGAAGCAGGAACACCAGCTGAGGAGGAGAGGGAGCAGCTTGATTTGGAAGCTGAATCCACTGCTAAGTTGGCACTTTTACAGACCCCTGAATCTGAATCTGAATCTGAATCTGAATCTGGAAGGTTCTTCTTGAGGACCTTCAAACTGCAGGAGTTCCTATTTTGAGAGTGGAAATGAAATGAAATGGAATTTGAAACTGGAATCCATCAATGTCTTAAACCCTATGGCAAAAGAATACAAGCCAGATTCACTGAAATCAAAAAGATGAAGAAAAAAACAAAAGCTTAGCGAGATAGTCAAGTCATTATCCATGGATGTGAACCACAAGAAACTGAGCGATGGTTTAACACGGCTTTGAAACATCAGTGCAGCCCCAGTGAACAACAGCAGGAAAACAACATATTGGGAACATCGCAGCATTTCCAATGCCAAGCAGCCAAAATAATGAGGACAGGAACTCTACATACCACCATCACATGGGTCTCAATCCACCTGGAGACAGACCTTCACCCACAGGCAAAATGAAATGACAGCTGCTCAGGTGCAGCGGCAGCGTTCCTCCTCTGCTGGCACCAGAAGTTCCTACGTTTTTGAAGGTGATATCCTCCTCAGTACAGATCCTTTATCTGAGCCTTGGAGCCAAGAGAGGAGGCCGAGGCAGGAGCAGGCGATCGTTGGTCCTGTTTGGAGCTTGTGGCTCCGGCCAACGTGACGGTGGTAAAGGAAAAAACAAAAAAAAAAAGTTTGCTCGAGGGGAGGCAGCATTGTTGTGTTTACATTTCGAGGTTGCTGATAAGTTAAAGTGGGCAGCTAGCTAAGTTTTTGCACTATAAAGAGCCGTGCCATGAACGCCCTGTTTGGCCTTGGAGTGTTTCCATTGCTTATGGTACCAGTGGGTCGGCGTCATAGAATTAGAGAGGCACGCTCGTTGCCATGGAGTTGTTATAGTAACAAGAGGAGCTGTCAGTTGTTACATTAGCTTTTTGCTGCTTTTTCATGGACAAAATCTTGTCAGAATAAGTTGCCGCCCAGTGGCTTTTTTTATGGGCTGGCTGCGGCACCGGTCGGCGACAGGCGAGCTGGCCGCGCCCACCCGGTCAGGTCTGCCGGATCTGACAGGTGAGCGGCCGACCCGCCTGATGCCATCATCATCATCATCTTCACAGATGCTCTGCCATCTGCTGCTTAGTGGTCACATTTCCACTTCCATTTGTAAGAAAAATGTTAACTAGGCTACACAACAGAAAAACCCAACAAAAAACTCAGCAAGCAAATCAATTTCTTCCATAATCTCTCCAGAAACTAATGTTTGTAAATAATAGCCCACTGGCTGAAGGTTTAATGGTTGTCACTTGTCACTTGTCAGTTTGTAGCAGCCTGGTTAACTGACATTCTAATGGACCAGTCACGAAGGAGATCATATTTAGGCCCGCCTCCGCGGCCCCGTTCTAATCGGGCCAGCACCAGATGTCAAACCGGGCTGAAATCTTTCACGGTTGGTTCCCGGAACCAAGCGGGCTGGTGCAGTGGGAATGAATGCGGAACCGTGAATTTCACAGCACGGCACTATAGTGGAAAAACGCTAATAGAATTCTCATCGGGCCTGAAAATGAAGACCCTACCCTACCTGGGCCATACTGGACCAGCCCGATAAAGCCCGAAAAAAAAAGAAAGGAGAGGGAAAAAAAAGATCGCCAAATTCTCCATTATTTATCAGCGCCGGTGGCTCAGATTCTAGCAGCAGTGAGAGAACGGACATAATAGTTGGAGAAAGGCAGCTTCACCACAGAACCAGAACCCAAAGCCCGACCCTACCCGACCAATTCACATACATTTCCCCAACCCTACCTGACATTTTCGGGTAGGGTCGGGTTCGGGCAGAATTTGAGAACTCTAAAAACAAGACGATGATACACCTATTAATACCTCTGTCCCCTCTTCTTCTGTGTGTGTGTGTGTGTGTGTGTGTGTGAGAGAGAGAGAGAAAGAGAGAGAGAGAGAGTGTGTGAGTGTGTGTGTGTTGTGTGTGTTTGAGTATGAATGTCTTGTGCGAGTGTGACTGTCCTCCTCCCAGGTGTCCTCTTCATCGTCCTCATCCTCGTCCTGCCTCCTGGGTCGAGGCTGCTGCTCTTCTGCATGTTGCCCACCTGTGGCCCACCTCTTGCCCACCTGTTGCTCACCTGTCACCCGCCTGTTGCCCACCTGTTGCCCACCTGTTGCTCACCTGTCTGGCCAGGAAGGGGTCTCCTCTCTCTGTGGTCCTTCCCAAGATTTCTTCCATTTTTTCCCGGTCCAGCTGGGGTTTTTTGGGGGAGTTTTTTCTTGCCCGCTGAGAGGATGAAGTCAGGTGGCGGCTAAACAGGCCAGGTGTTCATTACTTTGTATTACATGCAGTATTAAACTTCTGCTGCTTTATTTCAATGCTTTTATTTTGAAGTAGGCTGTGAAAAATACTCAGGTGTGACCTGATGAGCCGATACCTCAATAAGTGTTAAAGAGCCAGGAAGTGAGACTGAATCACCTTCAGCCTGTGTGTGTGTGTGTGTGTGTGTGTGTGTGTGTTACCTATTTATTAATCTATTTACAGTGTGTGTACGTGTGTGTTAACAAATCAAAGTCATGAAGGACTGATTCATCTCATGAGGATTTGTAGCACCTTCAAACTGTGTGTGTGTGTGTGTGTGTGTTACCTATTTATTAATTTATTTACTGTATTTATACGTGCGTGTTAACAAATGAAGGTCATGTTCCAGTGATGGAGGCTGGGTTTCTTCCTGGCTTTGCTGCTAATTCATTTATTTTGTAAAACACTTTGTGACGCTGCTTTCAGATTTATACAATAAAGAATTATTTATTATTAATGATTGACTGATTGATTGATTGATTATTAGTAGCAGTTTGCTGTTTTGTACGTGGTGAACAAACAGACTGCAGGGTTTGTTTCTTTGCTGAAGTGAAGTGTGTGTGTGTGTGTGTGTGTGTGTGTGTGTGTGTGGGCAGTGTGTACACCCCGTCACACACCACAGGGCTGTGAGTTTCTTATTGCAGGAATCCAACATATTTCTTTAAATCATAAACACATTAACATCATATATATTTAATGAAAGTGCCTCTGATTCCAGATTAAATCATTAATTTTCATTCATTCTCAGTCCATTTTCTACATTAACCCCCTGAACCCCAAACCCGCCGGCGGGATAGAAAGACATGTATTTTTTAAAAAATCGCCAAAATTCAATCGTTTATCATAGCTGGAAGCTATTTTTTCGTCGGAATTTGAATTTTCCGACGGTCCCTGAATGCAACATGTCCGACTTCCTTTTAGCAGTAGAAAAAGGGACGAAACTAAGCCTAAAAAAGTGATTTTTCATTCGAATCATTTTATTATACATGCTTCATTCAATAATTCGCCAAAAAATAGTCGTTTACGCAATCGAGATCATTCAAAAAACAGAAAGTTCTGCAGTCTTCAGCAGATCTGAGACATCTTGATTGATTCAGGTGAGCCCAACAGTCGCGTGACAATAATTCACTGAATTTCAGTGTGAAGGCAGCAGGAAGGGCACAAGGCAGTAAAAACGCCTAAGTTTATACAGGTTGGAAAAATGTTAATATTTCAGGAAATAAATCATGTGAAGCCCTACTTTTTTTTTCCTGGATCAGTGACACTTGTCGGCACCTGAAAAAATGTTCTGTACATAGATTCCAATGTTTCTCAATTTTTGTAAAATAAATTCTCAAAAAAAATCAGTTTGCCTTTTTTATTTTTTTTTATTATTTATGGCACTATAACTCTTTCATACTGTGTGAAAGACATTTTTGAATGGCTTCAGGTGATAGCCACAGCTGTGCTGTTTACACAGAGGTGCAGCACTTGTAATTGCAGTGAAAAACAAGCCCACAGTGTACATGAATATAAAGAAGAAAGAAAGAGGAAAGTAGTAGGAAAAATAGTTCTGCTTTGAAAAATGTAACTAGAAAAGCAAAGCAACATAAACTTTTTAAACTGTGACACTTGACGAGGCAGGAGTGCCAGCTCCCCCATAGACTCCCATTATACCTGGAACCCACAAGCTGGGGAGAGAAGCAGAAGCACACACTTTTTCTTAACTAGCCAAATCTCGGGCATTTTGGGGAGTTGGAATAATTTTGACACAGTTTGAAAGCCCAAAGCCTTACCTTTCTCATGATACCTTTTATTTTCCACTCGGTACTGTCTTTGAGAAAAAAGCATTTGTTTGACCACTACTTTTAGACGTTTTTCTGCCAAGCAGCACTGTCACTCATGCTGTGTGCTCACACACTTTATAGAGCCTCATTTCTGGCTCCACTCACACAAGCAGCATTAGTCCAGCGGATAGGCTCTCTGCCTGCCATGCAAGAGACCAGGGTTCAACTCCCCACCTGGCCAAAAGCGACAACACTTCATAACCCTCTAACAGCACAGGGCTGGTGGGTTACCACGCGGTGGCAAGCACAGTCAGAGTTTCTGCTTCTTACATTTTAGTGATTCGGATGCGCACCCCCCGGCAACGGCCCCTGAGGCACTCTCAAAATTTCCGCTGGGAATTTTCTATATTAATTCACTGTTGGGCCTTCAACATTAGTTCACTCACGTTGAAACATCACAATATCAACGTTGATTCGCTTTGCAAAATGAAAACCAAATTCAACATTGATTCACCCATGAGTTATGATGTTGATTCAGTGTTGAATGAATGTTAAAATGCCAGCTGGGAAGCTACATGTTGTTATCATACAGCCAAAACAACCAAAACAAGAACAATCACTGCAACACTTTTCACTCTATCAGGCTGGCTCCCAGCAGCTTCCACAGCTGGATCTTCATCCTGTTCCTCTGTCAGACCTGAAAAGCAGAAAACAGATTCATCAGGTAAACGGTGACTGACTGGAAGAAAACCCTCCGTCTCCTCGTCTCCAGACTCAAACAATCTGGATGATAAATTAAATGATTTTTTAGAGGTTTAATCGACACACAGGGTCTGTTCAGGATCGGCCTCCAACATGAAATAAAACCCAGTCAGACTGTTCAGATTCAACCTGCAGCCACTGAGCTCACCTGGATCTGGATCTGCAACCTCCAGCTGGATGGTGCTGATGGGCTTGGTTTTAATAAAGGCTCTCTTCCTGCGTCCTTCACCAGCAGCTTTAAAGCGACACTCGTATGTTCCACTGTCCTCCTCCTTCACGTTCTTCAGAATCACAGACAGGTTGCCGTTCTTCATCTCTTTGTCTTTCAGCTCCACCCGGTTCTTAAAAGACTGATGCTGGTAGTCTGAGTCAATGTGTCCGTCTCGATAAAGGAAGACATATTGTAGTTCCTCCAGGTCAGTTCTGCTCCACTCTGCTGCTGCGATGTCGACATCAGGAGCCTGACAGATCAGGGTGACATCGTCTCCAGGTCGAGCTCTCAGGTTCAGGTTCAGGGCTAAAGGAAAAACCCAGAACAGAAAAGTTAACAACACAGATCTTCATAAATATTCCAGTTTCTGTCAGTTCAAACTTCAAATGGATCCCCAAACGCTCAGAAGCCGTCGGCTCATCAGTTTGAACATCAGCCCCGTTCACAAATAAGCACAAGTCATTTGTAAGTGTGTGTGTGTGTGTGTGTGTGTGGGGGGGGGGGGCCTGGCTAGCTACCTCTGGTTCGCTATCCATTGTTGCCAGCTTGGCGACTTTTTCGCTAAATCTGGTGGCTTTCAAACTCCCCATGGCAACTTTTTTTTTTTTTTTTTTGTCAAAAGCTTTTCCTGGTGTTACTGGAGACTTCTCTGGTATTTTGGAGACTGACATGAAAGCACGTATCGTTCCTGTTGCAACTTCCTGTTGTCAGCGAGCAGCGGGTGCTGCCGCGAGCCCCTCCCCCACCCCAAAGTCCTCCCAGGCGGTCACAGCCTCACAGGAGAGGAGAGAGAGGAGACCCACCACTCCACGTCCAGGCAGCAGATGAATCGCACATGCGCAAAGCCGCCGTTGGTCCCGCCCTTCCTTACAGAGCGGGACGTAAATGTAAACGTAAATAATCTGTAGTTCTAAAACATTTAAGATGTTTTTTACTCACTTTTTGTCTCTTCCATGACATTATTCCTCTCCTACAGCATCCATTACAATCACATGCAAATTGCCAATTATGTAAATTAGTTCTTACATTTACCAGGAGCATGGTCGCTAAAGGAGGCAGAGGTATAACTAAACATACCACACGGCGAGCAGGAGAGGGAAGGGGAGAGGGAGGGAGAGGAGGAAGCCATCGCCAGCAGCTAGGCTAAGTTAAGTTATGTTGAGCAACGGGCAGAGAAAAGGCACTAAGGAGGAGGATAAGGTTGTATGCTTAGGTAAAAACGAGATGAGGCATTAATGTACAGCAGGTAATGTATTACAAGCCCAATATATGGCAGATTAGGATTATTTAGATGTGGAAAATTACGCTAAAATATGCGTAATATTTTACGCATATTCTAAAATATTCTAATTAGGCTAAAGACACAGAGTTTTAACAGGTAAAATAATCAAACGTTTTTCTACAAGTCAAGCAGCAGCGCTTTGCAGCCGTTCATTACAGGAGCGTTTTACGCCATATTGTTCACCTGCTCACACACTCACTCCGTTCAACAGCCTCAAACTAACCCAAACTAAACAGCTCACCGGAAACTCCGTGAACGATCAAAGCAGCTAGAACCAGACGAAACGCCATGATAACGAAGGTGATAACTTTACTTCTGGACCCGAGTTCTTCTGAGATGGACGACAGCCAGAGGTGGTTCACACACAGCGCCCTTCCGCATACACAATGCCCTTCCACACACACACACACACACACACACACACACGGTGCCCTTCCGAGCGTTAAGGGCCCCCCTCCCACAGCCGGCCCTGCTGTGCACGGCATCGTTTCAGCAAGCAGGGCCGCCTGCAGCTGCATTGATAATAGAAAACCGCTTCGTGGCGCTGATGACACAAAAAAATGCTGCCCACTTCGCCCATGTCAAAAACTGCAACTGACGAGAACTCCTCGACATCACATCACGTGGACCAGAGCTGCTCTACATCTGTTTGGAGGTTATTACACTTTTTTTTTATGATTGCTTACACACATGAGAACATTTCTTCAAAAAGAATTCAGCAAAGCTCAAAATAGAAATCAAGCACCTTTTTCACAGTAACAACTGTTTCCAAAATAACCAAAAAATAAAAATAGAGTATAGAGTATACTGTACTTTACAGTAAAGTTTTTTTTCAATCACTTTCTCCAGTATCATGAAACTGGGATCCACTTTATCATCATCTCTACCTCCAAACCACAGCAGAAGTTTTCTTTTGAAAATGTGTTCATGCCTTTTCATTGGATTCACACATTTTTCACGCTCTTTTGCACCTGCATCACTGCCCTTTCCACCAATCACCATTCACCAATCAATCAGTATGCACCTACAAAAAAGGGGCCTATAAATTGTATTCTGTATTTTTTTCAACTCCTTTGAGTTTTTCTGTGTAATACTGTATGTGAATTACAGTATTTCAGTTTTTCCATCAATACAGTAAAATGTCACCTCAAAGTCTTTGAGTTTGGATGCAGTTCTTTACTGTAAGTTCACATTTGAATGTGTAGCACACAGGAGAACCTTGTTCACACTGACAGCTGTATTTTGTATTCTGCTGTCAGCTGTGTTACAGTACAGTAGAGCTGACTGAAGGAATCTACTCATCTGGGCAGAAGTTGAGTTGTTTGAGGGAAATATTGGAACATGGGAAATATTTTGTTTTGGCATGGTGAGAGCCTTTTGCAAACAAAATGTGTTATTCTGGGCAAAGCACCTGTCATTAGGCCGATGGATTTACTGACAAATTCAAACTATGGACGGTCACAAAATCTCATCCACATCACATACAGTGTCTTCCTGTGCCTCTTACGCACACCACCTCCACGCAAAGTCCTCCACATGGCTGACCTGGGGCCTGTTTGTAGAGCTTAGGCCCTGACTGGTTGGTGTTCAGGTTTCTAAGTAAGTGCTTTCATGTGTGTGTCTCAGGTTTTCTAATTACCTGATGTGTTTTATATTTTGAACAAAAGTGTTTTCCAAATGTTACCACATGATTCATTTTCTTCTGTATGAGCAGCAAACACAGTTCAGAGCAGCTCCTGTGTCTCAGGTGTGGCCACGCTGTGTTTAAGGTTTAGTTCCAGTGAGTTCAGGTTTTGTCACATTGGTTTAAAGCAGATGTTCTCAGTGTGTAAGCGATCGAAAAAAAACTGTAATTTCATTATTTTTTTAAAAACCATTGACGCTCTGTTCTGTTTTGTTTTGTTTTTGTTTTTTTAAAGATAATTTTTTGGCATTTCGGCTTCATTTGCCCGCCTTCCTGTCTGTCTCTACAGAAAGGCAGGAAGGCAGGGGAGAGAGAGATGGAGGTTAGGGTTAGCACCAAACCAAACCCAGGACCCCACGATCAGGACTCACGCTATTCTGCATTTTTTTTCTTAAACACTCCATGATGTCACACAATCTTGGACTCCTGCTCCCCCAAAACAATCAGCATGTTAAACTTCTTCCAACGCCTGTTTCAGCTCTTCAGTTCAACTCACCTGGACCTCCAGCCTCCAGGTGGACGATGCTGAGGAGAACAGTTTCAGAGAGGGTTCTCCTCCAGGGTTCCTCATTCATATGTTCCACTGTCGTCCTTCTTCAGGTTCCTCAGACTCTCAGACAGACTCTCTGTCTGAGGCAGCAGGAGATCAGAGTGAGTGGAGATCTGCTGCTGTTCTGTCTTTCTGTTGAACTCTGTGGTTTTTCACAGTAAAGACACGCCTCTCTGTATATATGTCACCTACATGAAAATAGGTGAGTGGTTGACATTTGTTTTTTTTGTTTTTTTTCCAACTTCAATATGAGTTGTGCTGTAACGCCTCTTAGATCTCCTCAGCTGTATGTGCTCTTTCAGACTTTGTATTGGAGTCTGAATTTTTTCACTGATTTATTGTATTAGTGCCTCAAATTGTGCTGTGGTGTGCCATGAAAGTTATTGTACACAAAATGAAAATGGGGTAAATGGGTAAGTCCTTTGATCATAATTCTTTAGAGTCACTATCTTGAGATCCTGCATTTCCTGGTTCAAATCCTCCAAATTTTGTATTATTTTTCTAAATTATCGTGCAAAGCAAAGCGTCTGTCCTCAGTCTTTCATTATGTTTTAGATTCATTCTGACAAACCCTGTTGTGAATCTAGAAGAAAAATGCTTGTGACTCTCAGTGATATTTTTTTTCCAACGTTGGTGGAACAAAACCAACCCAACGCACTCTGTGCAACATCAGAAACACAGCTGAACTACAACTTTAACAACACTGGAGAGCTCCTTCAGCGACAGACTGCTTCACCCAAAGTGTGTGAAGGAACGCTATCGCAGGTCCTTCCCTCCTGCAGCCGTCAGACTCTATAACAAGCAGGGCTCCCAGTAGACCACACACTCTCCAGGACTGCACTGACTGCACTAGAATGCACATTCTCCCAGCACCTTAACCTTTAAATTGTTCATATTTCTATTTTCTTTTTCTATATTCCTTTTTATAATGTTTATATTTCTTTTTGCTTTTTATTATCTGTTTATACTGTTTATAGTGTAAATTATGCTTCATATCTTGCTATCCACTTTGCTGCTGTAATGCGTGAAATTTCCCCATCGTGGGACTAATAAAGGAATATCTAATCTTATCTTATCTTATCTTGAACACACACACACACACACACACACACACGTATATGATGAAAGTAAGAACATGAAATTTCAAAATGACAGTTTGTGTTCATGATTTTTACTGCACCCACTTCACTCTTCTGTTGTTGAGGTGGCAGGATGTGGTAAAGTCGAGGCGGCACGGGTCTTATCCGTCACAGGCAGCGTGAGGGCGTGCACTCTGTGGCTTCAGAGAAGAACTGTCAACTGGTAATGAATTTATTTACTTGGCAGAGAAAAACAGGAAGTCAAAATCTTCACCTGGTGTTTTTTTTTTTTTTTTTTTTTTTATTGACGGCACAGTGCAAGGTGCAAGGCATTTTGCAAGATGCTCTAGAAGCTGTGTCCTTCCAATCAATCCAATCAATCAAGCAATACATACAGTACAATATTTCCAAAAACAAAAACATTTCTCTGTACATTAATATCTCACTAAGTCCATCCTCACACAGGACTATCCAAAATACAGTGGAGTGGAGTCTAAATGAGCAAAGTCATTTTCTGTTATTTGTGATGTGGAGAGTCGTGGCTATTCGCAGATTTGAGGCAAAAACTTTAGCATTACTCCCAATAAAGCCTTTAATTGAGTCCTGTGGTATTCAAGGATCGTTCCTCTGCAAACTTTCTCTTGTTCCACCGGCACCAGGGAGTTACAGGTGTTGCTGTGGTTCAGAATCTGATCCCTACCTGTGAACGGATAAATTTATATATTTTTTTTTATGTCTTGGGGTCGTGTTTTATTCATTTTTTAAAGATGGAGACACAAGGATGAGGTCATCATCAGGGTCGTGTCTCTCTCTGTATCTTGTCCATTCATCTCAGAAGCGGTGCTCGGTGGTGACATCGGCAATGACATCATCATAATCATCATCAGCCTGATTCGGTGGGGCCGTTGCCATGGAGACGGGCCGGACGTTTCCTTTGGCCAGAGCTGAGGTGAAAGAAAATTAATTTAATTTATTTGTACTGATAGAGGCAGCAACATGACTATTATCATTATTGTCCTGGGTGACTTAAACCTTGACTGGCTGTCCAGTGCTTCAGGTCCAGTTTAGAGTCTCGATACACAAAATCATGAGAGAGCTACGCTTTAAGACACCATCCTGACCGGCAGATCTTAGCATTGTACAATTACAAAAACATCCGCCATGTATCATTGCCCAAAGAAATTTTTAGCTTCTCTTTTAGACTCGCAAAATTATTTTGTTGCTTTTGCAAACACAATTTCAGCACCCTTTAAGAAATTTAGTGTTAAGAGTTAAAAAAAGGAAGAACCCATGGATTTACTCAGAAACTGTGGAAATGCTACATGCAGCAGAAATTGCTTGATGTGAAGCCTGAAAAACAAAGTTAATTTGTGAAATTTGATGGGCAGTTTTCCCATCATCTGTGTAACAGGTGCATCTCTGCCATTCAAAAGTCACCAAGTCTTCATTTTATGTTTGTACACTGCCTGACTGCAGCAGAAACCCAGAACAATCATGTCTTTATCACACAGTCCTATTTCATATTGACCCAACAAAGTCATTCAGGACTCCACTACTGTCCAGGATGAAAAGGAAACGTGAAAATCACAGAAGCCGGCAAAGTGGCCAAATCTGTGGTTTCAGGTCCTCGACTGATCACATCTTAACATATAAAATGTCAAGGCCATGTGTTTTGCTCCCTCTGTTTTTCCTTCCTCCTGAGCTCCTGACCTTCGCCCACCTGCCCAAACTCCGGCCGTCCTTCCTGGAAAACCTGTCAGCTCCTTGGCTTCCTCATCTACACTGTTTTCCACAAGATTTCTAAGCTGAACTCTATCTCTGGTTTGACTCTTCAATAAATTATCACCAAAGCTTGTTCTGAGTCTGCATCCTGGGGTCTGGCTTTTTAGTGATCCTAACATAAAATCAGAAGGCCCTCATATTTTTATACTTTATATGTAATTTAATAACGAGGGCGTCATTGAAAAAGGGAGTGTTCTGTCACTTAGCCTTTCCTGAGTGAAATAAAAAATTGATTGATTGATCTATTTGGTCAGTTGGTCGAGGTCACAGTGTTATTTAGATAATTTGTCAGAACAAATTGAAATCACCAAACATTTTTCTGACTGACAGTGATAATGTTGGACCCAGTTTATTTTTATAAAGTTGGTTGGTTGTTTGTCTCGTCTCTTACCTGCAGACCTCTGGCGCCACAGAGACACCAGGAGCAGAGTTGAGATGCAGTAAGGACAGAACACCACTAGGTGGCAGAGCAGTCTGACTGGAGACAGCAGGGGAGCTGGAGGAGCGGCTGGTGTTGGTGGTGGTGTTGTAGCTGAAGGTAAAACTAGAGAGAGAGCAGTGGAGCGGGTCAGGTGAAAGTGCAGATGGGAGTAAACTCTGTCTCAAAGCGTTTTAAAACGCTAAAACTCACTTGAACATTTGGACAAGAATTCTTGCAGCACCTGCTCATGTCAGAGAAACTGGCTCACCTGCCACAGCCAGCCGGCTGGGTGGAGACTGTCCATAAGCAGAGATGTTGCAGTGGTAGAGGCCTTCATCAGACTTGGAAACATGGTGGATGGTCATCTGTCCTGTAGACTCAGTCCTGATGAAGGAGCCATCTTTATAGAAATCAGCTGGGAGGTTGGAGGGAGTCCTGGTTGTACAGTTCAGAGTCACAGCAGCTCCCTCCATCACAGGAAGGACAGGACTCTGCAGGATCACATCACCACCTGAACACAAAGAAAAACCACAGGATTTCATCCACTGAGAAAAATATTCATGATTTAATGCAGATAGATGTTGATACTGAATAATTATTTAATTAGTGACCAGTGACGGTGATGTTGGCGGTGTTGCTGGTTGCTCCCTCTCTGGACTCACACCAGTAAACTCCAGTGTCTGATGGGAATGTGTATCTGATTCTGCAGGAGGAAGCTGTTAGTGTTCCCCAGGTGCGTCCACACTCTGTCATGGTTTCTGTGGTCGTGTTCCTCTTCACCGTCCATCCAGCAGAGTCTTCCTCACAGCTCAGATGAAGAGACTCATGAACAAATAGCTGAGCTGTGCTGGGCCTGAGAGTCAGGGAGGCTGGGTGGGGGTGGAGAGGAGGCACAAAGGACAGAGGGCTGACTGGGCTGACTCTTGTAAAGCTGGAAGTCAGAGACTCTCCTAACACTTTGGGCCTGCAGCCAGAGAAGTGCACTGACCTTTGTTGGGCCTGCAGCACAGAGACACGGTCAGCACTGAGGACACAAGAGACTCGGCTTGGTTTGAGCTTTTCACACCATCACACAAGACAGCTGCACTCCAACAACATGCAAACTGGGCTGTGGACTTCCTGTCAAACCTGCTAAAGTCTGCAGGCCACTCATTTGGCTTCACTGTGTTTCATAAAGACTTGACTGGAGATTTAATCCAGCACAGATGCAGGAGAAACACATGAAGGCATCTGTGCATCTTCCACCAATCAGCTGATACAGATGTGAACATCTGTCTAACCCTAACCCTAACACTAAGGTAAGTAAACAAAGACTAAGGTAAGTAAACAAAGACTAAGGTAAGTGAACAAAGATTAAGGTAAGTAAATAAAGACTAAGGTCAGTAAACAAAGACTAAGGTAAGTAAACAGCCAGTGTGTACTCACAGAGCAGCCGTAGTAGAGTTGGGCTCTCCATTCCACAGCTCGCTGATATGAGATCAGCACTTTGAGTTTCATCAGTCACACCAAGTAAAACCCGCCCCCTTCCTCTGTGAGTGTGACAACATGTTTTGGGTGTTTGTGGTTTTCTGTCCAGCAGCAACTGAGAAAGACAAACTAAAACAAGAGTTTATTCGGTTCAGTTTGATATTATTTAGTTTATTTGTGCTGTGAAGAAAACAAAAACAACAACATAGGACTGAAATGATGAAACTGCAGCACAGAGTTTGTAGCAGAGTGTGAATGACAGCCGAGCACAGCTTGGTGGAGGACAACAGGACGTTCTGCGTCAGTGCAAAATGCATCAAATGGCAAACACACCATGAAGTTGGCATGTGGAAAATGAGGTAACTTTAACATATAATTCAGTATCATCATCATCATAAGTTAAGCTATTATTTTAGGATGATTTAATGTTCAAGTTCTCAAAAAGGAAATCACAAACCTTCCCTTCCCCCATGTTGGCCACAACCACATGAAAAAACAGAGCATGCTCCTGTACCAGCCAGCTAACGTGTATACCCCCCCCCCCAACACCTGCACCACCACCCACCCACCCAACCACACACACATCCTGTCTCATCAGTGTGTTTCCAGGTAAGAGAAGTGATGCCTGACATTTGGTCTTGCTGCTGTCATTAAAGCTCTCCCTCGGCTGTCTGGGCGTCACACTGACTTTCTGAGGCCTCGTTCAGACTGACAGCCCAAATCTGTTTCTGGCAGATCCAGGTTGGTTTGTAGAAAGTTTGCACAGTGAAAAGCCACATGAAAAGCTACTTTTGTAGGTGAAGTGTGATTCAAGTCTGATTTCTACAGAAGCGTCTCAGTCAGTCGCTCTGGACGCTCAAGTCGGATGTCAGAATCTTTTGTGTGTCTCGCAACGCGACATGGCGACGACATCAGATCCAGAGTGAGGGAGGTGCAGAGCAGAATCCCTGCTGCTGCTGGCAGAGCGGCAAGCAGACGCTCAGATAAACCTTCTGCCGCCACTTTGCACAGAAGCTTCTGGATGTTTCTCCTGCTTCCACGGTAGAAAGCCACATCATCGGCGTACGGGGTTACTGATGCCTAGGTGGTTACCATAGCAACCCATGCAGACAGGCTGGTGATGTCTGGACACACAAATCCTATCTGATCACTTGTGAGTAACGGTGTGGACAGTCTGTCTCCAGGATCTGATCTGAGATCTGATTGGCCTGCAGGCTGAACCTTCCTGTCACTCACACACTCCCAGACCAGAGATCTGTTCTCTGCAAATCCCACGCTTTGTCTCATCACCGCTGTTTTTGCCCCACCATGTGGTGCCAAAACAAACCCGCAGGCATCACACACTTTGAGGTGTACAGACTTTGGCACAACACAGGGTTGTGTGTGTGTGTGTGTGTGTGTGTGCAGCTGCCGGTGTGCTGCTGCTCAGTTTGTGAACATGAAGATGGTTTTTCCTCTGAGTCGTTCATCCTGCTAACAGCTGACCAGTTTCTACCCCCCACTGAGCTCGAGCTGGGTTGGCATCTGGTGTTTGATATAATTTCTGCATCGTGCCTCAATCTGACAACTGGAGGAATAAAAGGGATCACAGCTGCTGAGAAAACAGTTCAAAAGAGTGAGGAGCTGCAACCTGTTGAATTCAAACAAACTGGAACCAAATGACGAGAGCTTTGCCTCTTTTGTCCATTGAAAGGTCAACTTCCTGCATTATTTGTACTGCCTCTGCACCTGACTGGCTCACTGAGATCCAATCATGTCCTGAAGTCGTCTGAGCCAATCTCATTGCCATGGCGATGCTTGTGCTGTGCATGTGCACCTTGAATTAGCAGGTGTTTTTCTTAAGGTGAGTTCAGAGCAGACAGACTGCATTTAACCAGCAGCTGGAAGTGGCAGAGGCATCACACAGAGAGCTGAACCAACAGACTGAACACAAACTGCAAACAACATTAACATTTAGAGAAAATAAAACAAATGCAGTAAGTAGGTCCTGTATAAAATATGTGTGAGATGAGGATGTTAATAGACTGCAGTTGTGGTTTTATGACCCAGTTTGTTGCAGCCAACATGAAAAAATAAACACACTGACCAAAAACACACTGGTGAATACAGAGAGAAAGACAGGATGTAGAGATTGGTTAGCCACAGCCAAGCCAGAGCATGTGTTGAGTTTCCATCTGATGGCTTTTTACACCACACACACACACACACACACACACAAAGACTGTTACTAGTAAAACTGTTGATTTGGGTTCTGGCTGCCCTTCATCTTGGCTGAACCCAGACTGTCTCTCTCTCTCTGGTGTTTCCTGAGTTTTGTGTCGGTTCTTAAGGCTTCTGACCCTGATAATCAGAACATAAATCAAACACAGAAGTTTGTCTTTCAAGAAAACAGATATGACGCGTTTTTGTCCAGGTGATGTTTTTAATTCAGCATGTTTGAAACTTGACAATGATGACATATACAGTGGTAGATTGGTAAGCCATACATGTTCCACCTGTAATCTTGCAGCAATCTAACAATTATTTTCATACTAACTGGGATTCATGATGAAGTCATATTGTTCACCGTGCTGTTCTCCTCGTGACGTTTGAGATCAAGGAAAAGTGGTTAGGAGAGGACGCAGGATGTGATTTTTTTGGACTGCTCTAAGGCAGCCGATGTTTTGTCTAAACTGACTGTCAGTGTCCAGTTACTGCAGGACTCCTCTGGCAGGGTGACCTTTTGTTTTACTGCTTTTTGTCCTCATCCATTCATCTCAGAAGTCATGCTCGGTGGTGACATCAGCAATGACATCATCATACTCGTCATCCAGTCCCTGCACTGTTGCCATGGAGACAGGTGGCTCAGGTCCTGCAGGTCAAAGTTGAAGAAAAATTCAGAAAATCTGTGCTCTACTAATACAGGACCGATACTGACAGAGGCAACAGCAGGATTCATTTATTTACATCGACTGAATCCACAGCAAAAACTGATTTTTCTAAGTTTGGCTGATGATATTTTTCTAGTCTCTGACCTCGTGTTGGCAGTAAACAGCTGCAAGAGAGCACAAGACAGAGAGACGGTCAGTCAGTCAGTCTCTTACCTGCAGACCTCTGGCGCCACAGAGACACCAGGAGCAGAGTTGAGATGCAGTAAGGACAGAACACCACTAGGTGGCAGAGCAGTCTGACTGGAGACAGCAGGGGAGCTGGAGGAGGGGCTGGTGTTGTTGGTGTTGTAGTTGTTGGTGAAACTAGAGAGAGAGCAGTGGAGCGGGTCAGGTGAAAGAGCAGATGGGAGTAAACTCTGTCTCAAAGCGTTTTAAAACGCTAAAACTCACTTTAATGTTTGGACAAGAATTCTTGCAGCACCTGCTCATGTCAGGGAAACTGGCTCACCTGCCACAGCCAGCCAGCTGGATGGAGACTGTCCATAACCAGAGATGTTGCAGTGGTAGAGGCCTTCATCAGACTTGGAAACATGGTGGATGGTCATCTGTCCTGTAGACTCAGTCCTGATGAAGGAGCCATCTTTATAGAAATCAGCTGGGAGGTTGGAGGGAGTCCTGGTTGTACAGTTCAGAGTCACAGCAGCTCCCTCCATCACAGGAAGGACAGGACTCTGCAGGATCACATCACCACCTGAACACAGAGACAAACCACAGGACTTCATCCACTGAGAAAAATATTCATGATTTAATCCAGATAGATGTTGATACCGAATAATTATTTAATTAATTACCAGTGACGGTGATGTTGACGGTGTTGCTGGTTGCTCCCTCTCTGGACTCACACCAGTAAACTCCACTGTCTGATGGGAGTGTGTAAAAGATTGTGCAGGAGGAAGCTGCTGGATCTCCCCAGGTGTCTCCACACTCTGTCATGTTTTTTTTGGTTGTGTTCCTCTTCACCGTCCATCCAGCAGAGTCTTCCTCACAGCTCAGATCAAGAGACTCACGAACAAACAGCTGAGCTGTGCTGGGCCTGAGAGTCAGGGAGGCTGGGTGGGGGTGGAGAGGAGGGACACAGGACAGAGGGCTGACTGGGCTGACTCTTGTAAAGCTGGAAGTCAGAGACTCTCCTAACACTTTGGGCCTGCAGCCAGAGAAGTGCACTGACCTTTGTTGGGCCTGCAGCACAGAGACACGGTCAGCACTGAGGACACAAGAGACTTGGCTTGGTTTGAGCTTTTCACACCATCACACAAGACAGCTGCACTCCAACAACATGCAAACTGGGCTGTGGACTTCCTGTCAAACCTGCTAAAGTCTGCAGGCCACTCATTTGGCTTCACTGTGTTTCATAAAGACTTGACTGGAGATTTAATCCAGCACAGATGCAGGAGAAACACATGAAGGCATTTGTGCATCTTCCACCAATCAGCTGATGTGAACATCTGTCTAACTCTAACCCTAACCCTAAGGTAAGTGAACAAAGACTAAGGTAAGTAAACAAAGACTGAGGTAAGTAAACAAAGACTAAGGTAAGTAAACAAAGACTAATGTAAGTAAACAAAGACTAAGGCAAGTGAACAAAGACTAAGGTAAGTAAACAAAGATTAAGGTAAGTAAACAAAGTCTAAGGTAAGTAAATAAAGACTAAGGTAAGTAACAAAGACTAAGGTCAGTAAACAAAGACTAAGGTAAGTAAACAAAGACTAAGGTAAGTAAACAAAGACTAAGGTAAGTAAACAGCCAGTTTGTACTCACAGAGCAGCCGTAGTAGAGATGGGCTCTCCATTCCACAGTTCGCTGATATGAGATCAACACTTTGAGTTTCATCAGTCACACCAAGTAAAACCCGCCCCCTTCCTCTGTGTGTGTGACAACATGTTTTTGGGCTGTTTGTGGTTTTCTGCCCAGCAGCAACTGAGAAAGACAAACTAAAACAAGAGTTTATTCAGTTCAGTTTGATATTATTTAGTTTATTTGTGCTGTGAAGAAAACAACAACAACAACATAGGACTGAAATGATGAAACTGCAGCACAGAGTTTGTAGCAGAGTGTAAATGACAGCCGAGCACAGCTTGGTGGAGGACAACAGGACGTTCTGCGTCAGTGCAAAATGCATCCAAAGGCAAACACACCTTGAAGTTGGCATGTGGAAAATTAGGTAACTTTATCATATAATTTAGTATCATCATAACTTAAGGCTATTAATTTAGGTGATCATTTAATGTTCAACTTCTCAATACGGAAATCACAAACCTTCTCCTCCCCCATGTTGGCCGCAACCACATGAAAAAACAGAGCATGCCCTTGTACCAGCTAGATAACGTGTATAACACCCCACCCACCCATCCACACACACACACACACACACACACACACACACACACAAACACACACACACACACACATCCTGTCACATCAGTGTGTTTCCAGGTAAGAGAAGTGATGCCTGACATTTGGTCTTGCTGCTGTCATTAAAGCTCTCCCTCGGCTGTCTGGGCGTCACACTGACTTTCTGAGGCCTCGTTCAGACTGACAGCCCAAATCTGTTTCTGGCAGATCCAGGTTGGCTTGTAGAAAGTCTGCACAGTGAAAAGCCACATGAAAAGCCACTTTTGTAGGTGAAGTGTGACTCCAGTCTGATTTCTAAAGAAGCGTCTCAGTCGGTCACTCTGGACGCTCAAATCGGATGTCAGAGTGTTTTGTGTGTCTCACGATGTGACAACAACATAAGATCCAGAGTGAGGGAGGTGCAGAGCAGAATCCCTGCTGCTGCTGGCAGAGCGGCACGCAGACGCTCAGATAAACCATCTGCTGACACTTTGCACAGAAGCTTCCACTGTAGAAAGTCACATCATCGGCGTACAGGGTTACTGATGCCTAGGTGGTTACCATAGCATGTGTGTGTGTGCAGCTGCCAGTGTGCTGCTGCTCAGTTTGTGAACATGAAGATGGTTTTTCCTCTGAGTCTCATTCATCCTGCTAACAGCTGACCAGTTTCTCCCCGCCACTGAGCTCGAGCTGGGTTGGCATCTGGTGTTTGATATAATTTCTGCATCGTGCCTCAATCTTACAACTGGAGGAATAAAAGGGAGCACAGCTGCTGAGGAAACAGTTCAAAAGAGTGAGGAGCTGCAACCTGTTGAATTCAAACAAACTGGAGCCAAATGACGAGAGCTTTGCCTCTTTTGTCCATTGAAAGGTCAACGTCCTGCATTATTTGTACTGCCTCTGCACCTGACTGGCTCGCTGACATCCAATCATGTCCTGAAGTCGTCTCAGCCAATCTCATCGCCATGACGATGCTTGTGCTGTGCATGTGCACCTTGAATTAGCAGGTGTTTTTCTTAAGGTGAGGTCAGAGCAGACAGACTGCATTTAAACAGCAGCTGGAAGTGGCAGAGGCATCACACAGAGAGCTGAACCAACAGACTGAACACAAACTGCAAACAACATTAACATTTAGAGAAAATAAAACAAATGCAATAAGTAGGTCCTGTATAAAATATGTGTGAGATGAGGCTGTTAATAGACTGCAGTTGTGGTTTCATGACCCAGTTTGTTGCAGCCAACATGAAAAAACAAACACACTGACCAAAAACACACTGGTGAATACAGAGAGAAAGACAGGATGCAGAGATTGGTTAGCCACAGCCAAGCCAGAGCACGTGTTGAGTTTCCATCTGATGGCTTTTTACACCACACACACACACACACACACACACACACACACACACACATAAAGACTGTTACTAGTAAAACTGTTGATGGGTTTGGGTTTGAAGTTCTGGCTGCCCTTCATCTTGGCTGAACCCAGACAGTCTCTCTCTCTCTGGTGTTTCCTGAGTTTTGCTGCGGTTTTTAAGGCTTCTAACCCTTATAATCAGAATATAAATCAGAACACAGAAGTTTGTCTTTCAAGAAAACAGATATGAGACGTTTTTGTCCAGGTGATGTTTTTAATTCAACATGTTTGAAACTTGACAATGATGACATGTACAGTGGTAGATTGGTAAGCCATACATGTTCCACCTGTAATCTTGCAGCTATCTAACAATTATTTTCATACTAACTGGGATTCATAATGAAGTCATATTTTTCACCGTGCTGTTCTCCTTGTGACTTTTGAGATCAAGGAAAAGTGGTTAGGAGAGGACGCAGGACGTGATTTTTTTGGACTGCTCTAAGGCAGCCGATGTTTTGTCTAAACTGACTGTCAGTGGCCAGGTTCTGCAGGACTCCTCTGGCAGGGTGACCTTTTGTTTTACTCCTTTTTGTCCTCATCCATTCATCTCAGAAGTGATGCTCGGTGGTGACATCGGCAATGACGTCATCATTCTCGTCATCCAGTCCCTCATCAGCCTGGTTGGTCTGCACTGTTGCCATGGAGACGGGTGGCTCAGGTCCTGCAGGTCAAAGTTGAAGAAAAAGTCAGAAAATCTGTCCTCTACTAATACAGGACCGGTACTGACAGAGGCAACAGCAGGATTCATTTATTTACATCGACTGAATCCACAGCAAAAACTGATTTTTCTAAGTTTGGTTGATGATATTTTTCTAGTCTCTGACCTCGTGTTGGCAGTAAACAGCAGCAAGAGAGCACAAGACAGAGAGACGGTCAGTCAGTCAGTCTCTTACCTGCAGACCTCTGGCGCCACAGAGACACCAGGAGCAGAGTTGAGATGAAGTAAGGACAGAACACCACTAGGTGGCAGAGCAGTCTGACTGGAGACAGCAGGGGAGCTGGAGGAGGGGCTGGTGTTGTTGTTGGTGCTGTTGTAGCTAAAGGTAAAACCAGAGAGAGAGCAGTGGAGTGGGTCAGGTGAAAGTGCAGATGGGAGTAAACTCTGTCTCAAAGCGTTTCAAAACGCTGAAACTCACTTGAACCTTTGGACAAGAATTCTTGCAGCACCTGCTCATGTCAGAGAAACTGGCTCACCTGCCACAGCCAGCCAGCTGGGTGGAGACTGTCCTTTACCAGAGATGGTGCAGTGGTAGAGGCCTTCATCAGACTTGGAAACATGGTGGATGGTCATCTGTCCTGTAGACTCAGTCCTGATGAGGGAGCCATCTTTATAGAAATCAGCTGGGAGGTTGGAGGGAGTCCTGGTTGTACAGTTCAGAGTCACAGCAGCTCCCTCCATCACAGGAAGGACAGGACTCTGCAGGATCACATCTGAACACAGAGACAAACCACAGGATTTCATCCATTAAGAAACAAACTCTTAAGCCTTATTTTAGCGCCTCCTGTGGCCCATTTGGTGCCATTTGTTGTTTCTCTGAGTAGTTGACCCATACTGTCTATATGGTCAAATGGAAATGGGAAGTTGCTGCTGTGAGCAGCAACTTCAAAGATGAGTATTTTCTTGAAAACAAAAAATACCGATCATGTTTATGGGTCCTATATGAGTTACCTATTGGGTTTCCACAGACTGAAGGCAACAAGCTGAAAAACATTAGATTGCATTTGGAATCCATCAGACAAACCCCTTCGAAGAGCAACAGTCGTTCTCAGAGCACACACGCTGATAAAGAACTTCAATGTAGGTTAATTGATAAACTGATTGACTCATGTTGGTCAGATCCTGTGTGGACTCACCAGTGACGGTGATGTTGACGGCGCTGCTGGTTGTTCCCTCTGTGGACTCACACCAGTAAACTCCACTGTCCCAGGGGACCACAAATCTGATGCTGCAGGAGGAAGCTGCTCTTTCCCCCCAGGTGTCTCCACACTCTTCAGTGGTTTCTGTGGTCGTGTTCCTCTTCACCGTCCATCCAGCAGAGTCTTCCTCACAGCTCAGAGAAACAGACTGCCCATGAAACAGCTGTGTTTTGGGACTCACAGTTAAAGACGCTGGAAGAGGAGGAGGTAAAGTACTTAAAAAGACCTAAAATACTTCTGGATGATTCTTTGCATTTTGGAAAAAAAACAAAAACAAAACCAAAAACCAAAACAGTTGTCTGCTTTTGACCGGGAACCAATCATCACATCAGTGATCCAAACCACAGCATCCGCTCAGCTCAACACCACTGACTTCTTATTAACACATCTGATTAACACACCAGTTAATGCATTTACTTGTAATATTTAGCATTTAGCATGAGCAGTATTAGCCTGCTGGTTAGTTTATTGGGGCAAGGTGTGTGTGGTGCATCTGGGAACAGAGTGGCATTGAGATGACCCTTACCAAAAAGGAGTATACTCAAGTATACTTATAAGTATACTTTTTATGAACTAAGTATACTTTCTGTGAACTAATACTTAGGTAAGTATACTTTTCAGATTACTTTGAATGTACTATCAGGAATATACTTAACAAAAGTATACTTAGTTTATACTGATGAGTACACAGACAAAGTTTAAGTATACTCCAAGTATAACATACTTGATATACTTTAAGTTTAAGTATATTATCCAATAGTAGTTAAAATTTAGTACAAGTATATAAAAATGTTGTACCTGCTTGCAACATGGAGTGTTATTTTACTGTATTAGCTGGCTTGTTGTATAGCTATTTTACACATTGGCTGCTTTGAGGTAGTTGCCATAACACATACACAGGGAGTGAACCTGTAGTGTACTACCTTACCAAAAAGTAGTATACTCAAGTATAATTATAAGTATACTTTTTATGAACTAAGTATACTTTCTGTGAACTAATACTTAGGTAAGTATACTTTTCAGATACCTCTCCACTCAGCTATTTGATTCAAGAAAGGCTATGCCAACTCAGTGGCCTAGTGGTAGAGTGTCCGCCCTGAGACTGGGAGGTTGGGAGTTCAATCCCCAGCCGGGTCATACCAAAGACTCTAAAAATGCTGCCCATTGCCTCCCTGCTTGGCACTCGGTATTTGGGGTTGGAATTGGAGGGTTAGATCATGAAATAATTACCACGCATGGCACCGCTGCTGCCCACCGCTCCACCTGGGTCAAACACAGAGAACAAATTTTGCATCCTTATGCAATATGAAAACAGTTTAATTCAAGTATAAGTAAAGTATATTTCAAGTACATTGAGTATACGAATGGTTTACTTTAAGTAAAAGAGTAGTACAACTCAAGTACAGGAAATAGTATAATTTAAGTATACTTACATAAGTAAAGTAACCTTGAAGTTTACTCGAGTATACTCAAAAATGGGCCAAATCAGGGTACTTTTAGTATAAGTATACTTTGTAAGTATACTAACTAGTACATATGTAAGTACACTACTAGTACATAAATACAAGTATACTTGGTAAGGAAAGTATACTTGATAAAGTATACTCAAACTCCACTTAAGTATACTTGGAAAGGTAAACTAGAAGTTTACTTCTTTTTGGTAAGGGGAACTTATCATCAGTGTATGTGCACTAACCTTTGGTGGGTCTGCAGCTGCACAGCAACATGGTCAGCACTGCCAGGAAATGAAACTGTGGTTGGTTTGATGTTTGGCGTGCAATCGGACATGAGACCTGAGAGACTCAAGCGTGTCGTGCACACACACTTGAGTCTCTCATACATCTTAAATCACAAATCTTGCGGCCTGTATATGGCCATGTCAGTAAAAATGAAACCTTTCACTTTCTGGTAACTTTGTGGCTTTCAGGTGAAACTGGTCCCATCCAAAATGGCATTGATGCAGCAACTTTTGTTATTAGTGCATGTCATTGTCAGACTCTGAGGTTGTGATTATGATGCATGGCACCTTTTTAACACGAGGACAACATATCAGTGGAGTACACCCTCCCCATCTCTGCAGTTTCACAGACCAATTACAGAAATCTCTTAGCTTCACCTTAACAATGACACTGTCCTGACAGGACTCTGCAGGGTCACATGACAAACACAGAGACAAACCTAACTTAAAGACTATCCTAACTATCTTGTCCTAACTTAAAGACTATAAGTTAAGATAACGCCAATGTTAGTGACCCGCTGCTGCAAAAACTTAAAAGGTAACTGTGGGTCAAGAAAAATTCTGCAATGACTTCAGGTGGGACGCAGCAGTGAAGGCGATGAAGAGGAGTCAAGAATAAAAGAACTTTACTCTACATCCAGAATAAAGACGGGATTCTTGATATGTCAGATCAACAACAAAACAAGGCAGGTGTGCTCTAGTAGCATGACAAAGCCATATTTCTGTGTTATATTTTATTATCTACAGCATAATCTTTGTCATGATCTCGTTTACAGATTGGACTTACAGAGCAGACACGGCAGAGATGCGCCCTCCATTCTGCTGCTTGACGATATGAGAGCAGCACTCTGAAGTTATCTGTCACACGGAATGAAAACCCAGCCCCACTTCCTCTGTGTGTGATGGCATGCGCGGGGGCTTCCTCTTGAGCAGCTACTAGGAAACAGGTTACCAGGTTTTTGGTTAAATTGAGTGAACGAATGTATTTTCATTGCTCCATTCGCTTCATTCCGTTGCTTTAATTGCTAATATCTTCTGCATTTTGGGTGAACTGCCCCTTTGACATGATATCATCTGGTGGTTAGTTATATTTGTTTGTTTGTGCCAGGTTGCCCTTGTGGTTGGCTTTTTGTGGTTATGGGCGGTGGGGCTTCTCATCTGCAGCATATGTCTGCAACATGAGTGTTTTTGACAACACTCACTGGCCACTTTATTAGGTCCACCTGTTCAGCTACTCGTTAACACAAATATCTAATCAGACAATCACATGGCAGCGGCTTGGTGCATTCAGACCTGTGGACACGGTCAATAAGATCTGCTGAAGTTCAAACCGAGCATCAGAATGAGGGAGAAAAGGGATTTAAGTGACTTTGAGTGTGGCTGATCTGTCCATCTCCGGGGTTTCCAGTGAACGTTCCAGAAAAGAGACAACACCCAGCGAGCAGCAGTTCTCTGGTTCAAAACTCCTTGTTGATGCCAGAGGTCGCAGCAGAACAGCCAGACTGGTTGGAGCTGATAGAACGGCAACAGGAACTCAAAGAACCTCTCGTTCCAGCCGAGGTCTGCAGGAGAACATCTCTGAAGGCAGAACCCGAGGAACCTTGAAGCAGACGGGCTGCAGCAGCTGAAGAATCCAGTGGCTGCCGCTCCTGTCAGCCGAGATCAGGAACCTGAGGCTGCAATTCACACGACTCACCAAAACTAGACAGCAGGACATTGGAAGAACGCCGGCTGGTGTGATGGGTCTCGATTTCTGCTGAGACATTCGGACGGTCGGGTCAGAATTTGGCATCAGCAACATGGCAGCCTGGATCCTCCAGCCTTGGATCAGGAGTTCAGGTGCTGCTGCTGTGACGGTGTGGAGGAGATTTTCTTCGTCTCAACGCCACAGCTGGCCTGAGTGCTGCTGCTGACCACGTCCATCCCTTCTTGACCACAGTGGACCGTCTTCTGATGGCAGCTTCCACCAGGAGAACTCACCACGTCACAAAGCTCAGATCATCTCAAACTGGTTTCTTGAATATGACAGTCAGTTCACTGGCACCACATGCGTGATGCTTTCTAGTCAATATGGACCAAAACCTCTGAGGAACGTTTCCGGCACCTTGTTGAATCTCTGCCACACAAGAATTGAAGCCGTTCTGAAGGCAAAAGAGGG
The DNA here is from genome assembly GCF_902150065.1 of Myripristis murdjan. Taxonomy (NCBI): domain Eukaryota; kingdom Metazoa; phylum Chordata; class Actinopteri; order Holocentriformes; family Holocentridae; genus Myripristis; species Myripristis murdjan. The sequence goes on from NC_043997.1 coordinate 2,056,179, forward strand.
TCCAACCTGCTGCTGGCAAGGTGGACCTGATAAAGTGGCCAGTGAGTCTTTATAATGTGATCCAACTCTATGATACACCACTTTCCACAATGCAGACTAGTATTAGACTTGGTGGTAGTGTAATGGTGCAGTACCAGTAGGACCAGTACAGTGCATCATGTAGTGATGGTATTTTACTGCTGCTGCTCGGTGACTCTCTGCTGACACCTAGTGGCCTAAATTCAGAATTCAGCTAAACACATTCTGCAACAAATCAGTTTTAAAAGTACTGAAAATAAAAACAAGTGAGCCCACACCTAGGAAAAACAACAGTCATTTCTAAAACCATTTAAACTGGCCTACATGGAAATGATTTAAAGTAAAATGTAGGCCCACTTGTAAACTGAAGACTTAATGCTCCAGTGTCGTAACATTAATACGTAACAGTGTAGGGTCGCTTATTTACCAAAATAAAGCACTGGGGATTTGTGCTGGTGCAATGAGATCAACACCGATTAAGGCAATGCAGATTGAGTTAGGAGAAGCAGCATTAGATCTGAGAGGAGACAAAATCATGCTACTATATTGGAGTTGTTTACAGAGATGTGGATATGAAAATCTGCCAAGAGTGTAATACAGGAATGCTGGGAATACAGTTTTCAAAGTAATGGTTTTGGTTGGATAGCAAAGGCTAAGTCAGAAGAATATGGGCTGGGAAAATATATGTTTTAACTCCCCTACTCCTGTTTGTAATGTTCTCCCCTTGCTATTCTCAAGACATCGGGTAGATCTTAGTATCACAGAATTAAAAGAGGAACGTGAAGAGAGTGGGACAGGTTATTTGGCTAGTCAATATATAAGAAACACGTTTTATAGTTATTTAGATATGTACACAGACGGGTCCAAAGATGAGTACGGAAGAAAGTGCAGAGGCAGAGAGAGGAAAGAGAGGGGGAAGAAGACATAGCAGATGATTGGGGAGATTATTACTACGGTTATGTTCTGTGTTCTTTAATGGAATGCCAGGAGTTTAGTGAAAAATGGACAGGAATTAAGAGTTTGTTCATAGGCATGAGAACGAGCCAGAAGTCAGAAGTGATTTGTGTTCAAGAGACATGGCTGCGGCCATGCCTAGATTTTGTAAATTTTGGTAGATTTTGAGACTGGATAGGGCAGAAATAATAGGGAGGGAGTCCGTGGGGGCTGATAGAACTCACGGGGGCTGTGCAACTTGTGTAAAGAATGGGCTGCAGGATAGAAGAGTGGGAATAAATGGAAACCTAGAGTGTATTGCTGTGGTGGTTTGGGATAATCAAAATCACAGGGGTAGAGTTAATAGTAGTAATAATGATAATGGGGCTGGAAATAATAAATTTAACACTGAGGGTGAGAATGGAAACAGTAGGGAAGGCAGTAATCATAAAAAGAGTGTTACGGTGATTAGCTTCTATAACCCCTGCAATCGTATGACACTGTCAGATTTTGATGATGTAATGGAGAAGGTATGGTGCCCGGTAATATGGGCTGGATATTTTAATGCACATAACCCCTTATGGGGCAGTGTGCAAAGGGACAGTAATGGGGTTGTAGTAGAAGACTTTTTAGACAAGCATGGGTTGGTAGTAATAAATGATGGGAGGCCAACCAGGTACGATATTGCTAGGAATACCTCTAGTCACCTAGACCTTATGATAGTTGGTGAGTGGAATGTAATGGATACAAATAACTTGGGCAGTGACCACCATAGACATAATAAAGGCTTTATATCTATGGTGACCACTACCCACTTTTGAGTAAATGTGCGAGAGAGTTGAGGAAGGAAGAGGGAGAGAGGGTTCCTAGATATAACTTTGCTCGGGCCGAGTGGGACAAATTTCAGGAAAAGGCAACAAGCTTAGTAGGAGAGGTTGATAGTGAGGCCTCAGTGGACAGGTGGAATTACTCTGTGAGCACCATGATCCATGACGCAGCTCATGGGACCATCCCTGAGAAGCGGGAGCCCTTATTTGTACTTTATTGGGCCACAATGAGAGCCACCAAATGATTTCCAAGGCAGCACTGCAGTCCCTGCATCATACTGGAGAGTATGGGAAGATCTAGTTAAACAAGACACCAGAGGAGGGCAGTAACACACTTTGCTGTGTCTAAGCTGCCGGAAATTTAAAAAAAAAAAAAAAAAAAAAAAAAAAGAAGAAGAAGAAGCGGGAGGACAGGAAGAGCACGACACTTGTAGAAGAAGAGGATGGAAAAGCAAGGAAGAAGTTTCTTTTATTAGGATGAGAATTGGTCATACCCACTTCAATAATACTCTCTTCATTTTAGGAAAACATCACAATGGATTATGTCAAGAGTGCCAACAGCCAGAGACAGTACAACATGTTCTAATAGACTGCAATAAATATACCAGGGAAAGACAGGAGCTAACTTCAGAATTCAGAAATATGGGAATGGCAGAGGTATCAGTGAAAGAAATCTTGGAAATAGGATCACTTGGGAGGGGAAAAAGTAGACTTTTTAAGTTTTTGAAAGAAACTGGACTCATAAACAGAATTTAATGTAATGTAATGTTGCAGCAACGCAACAAATCGGATGCCAGCTGCCGTTAAACACCAAAGAAGAAGAAGAGGGAGAACAGGAAGAACAGGAAGAGCGCGACGCTTGAAGGGAACAGAAAAGTCACACAAAGTTTTCAGCTGTTCGGTTTGTCGAGATTTGAGCAGCCTGTCACCGCGGAGCCACCAAACCACAAGGTCAGTTTACACAGTCAGTCTCCTGTGTGATTTAACTAGTTTAAGGTGAACTCTAACTGTGATTTCGCTGCTGTAGCTGTGCGCATGTGTCGCAGTTTTCGGTGAATAAAATCGTGTCTCTGGGTCGTGATTCGCAGCCGTGTGATGTGATTTAAAGAGGCTGGCTCGGCGGACAGGCGGCTCGGAGGTCTGTCTGTCGGAGGTTCCGTCTGACCGGCTAAAAATGAGACATTTTTACCCGACGCGACGTCCTGCTGGCAGACATGTCAGTGTAGCTAACGTTAGCCGCTAGCTAACTGGCTAACTAGACGTCACCAACACAGACTCAATATTAGTCCAGTCATTTTATGAAAAAAACGTAGGACAAATTGCAAGAGAAGCAAACTCAACTGATTCTGTATCCTCAGTTTGTCCTGAGTGAGGGGAAAAAACCTAAGGAATCCTATTGGTGGAAAGTTTTGAAAATCACCTATTTATGACCACATATTACCAAAAAACACTGTTTTTAACACACAGGGGAAAGGGGTTCAACATTTTACTTTCAGATATCACTATAAAAATTCACAAGGTGATTACACACACAAAGACAAGAAAAAAAGTCAATTACAAGTTCTTTGAATTATTCTGTTTACACATGCATATCACACATTATCTGATTTGATATGCGCTAATAAGGAATATAAGGAATAAATGCCAGAGCAGATATTTAAACAGTGAATTAAAAGCTTACTATAAAAGGTGATATCTGAAAGTAAAATGTTGAACCCCTTTCCCCTGTGTGTTAAAAACTGTTTTTTGGTAATTTGTGGTCATAAATAGGTGATTTTCAAAACTTTCCACCAATGGGATTCCTTGGGACTTTTTTCCCCTCACTCAGGACAAACTGAGGATACAGAATCAGTTGAGTCTCCTTCTCTTGCAATTTGTCCTAGGTTGACCCCAATTTTGGCCTAAAATTACTGGACTATATGGTTTCCCAGTGATACAGGCTTGAGGAGGCAGTGGGAAGCTGCTGTAAGACGGGAGGGTTTTGTTGTGACCGAGTGGTCAAAGCTCTGTAGTGAGCAGGACGGGTCAGACTGTCAGTGATGTCCTCTGTGTGTGTGAGAGAGAGAGAGAGAGAGAGAGAGAAATAAATTCAAATGAACAATCAAACTTGTTTCTTTTTTAAATTATAAAATTAATTCATTTATACATTTATCTAGGGATGCACATGGTTAACCGTTTAACCGTTAACCGATAACAGTAACTCTAACCGATTAATACTAACGGTCAATTTTGTTTTTAAGCTACGTAATTCAATCAACTCATGGGGGCGTGTCGACAGGTGCAACCCATGCCATCACGTGCTTTCCATCACAGCCCACTTTACAGCGAAGATGAAGAGAGCAAAAAGGTGTACGCAGTGCTGTTTGAGATGAGAAAAATCCTGATATTTTGTTGTTTTTGTTCATTTGGTTGATGTTTATTTGGCTGTTTTTGCACATTTAAAAATAAATAAATAAAGCCCATGAGATTTTTTTTGTCACGGCACTTTTGAATGGGTCACAGTACTCAAAAAAATTAAAATAAAATAATAGGGGAGGCAACCGCCATTCCGACATCCCTCCAATCTATTATTAAAAACTCCTGAAACGGGAAATATAATATGTCTAGTACACGTATTAATGTAACTCGGGCTAGTGTGAAACATGTTAGATTCATGTCTGAATCTCAGGGATCACTGACTGTAAGCAGAAACACAGTGTCAGTGACCTGTCACAGCAGCCAGCTGGAGCGCAGCTCTCCATTGAGCCCGTGTGTCTCCATGCACGCTGGCATCATATGCAACATTAATATTACAGATATCAATGACGGCTCTGCAGATGACACCTGAAGTCACTGACTAATTCCAGTCTCCTTCGTGTTGTTCAGTAGGGGAGGGTGTGTATCCTTGTATGCAATTACGCACAAAACACACATTACATTGAATTTTTTTTTTTTTTTATCTCCAGACACGTCGCGGGTCGTCCAGGTTTACAGTAAAATTGTTCGGAATGAAGCCGCATCATCCAGATAAACATTGAGCTCCATCAGAACTGTTTAAAAATCAGATTTCAGAAGCTCAAACTTTATTTTGGAAATGAAGCAGAACACACAATTAAAGAAATCACCAGCGCGCTCGCTCTCGACATAATTTAAAAAGCAATAGCAGACGATTGAAGCCTACAGTACTGTTAATTATATCTAAAGCTTGTAGCTTTTTTTTTTTTACATTTTAGATGAGTAATCTAACTATTTGCCGTCATTGTAAATCTGCAGTTCAGCACCGGACAGCGCCGAGTCAGTGACTCTCTGGGCCCTATCTTGTGCCACCCGCTATCCGCTACCCGCAAATTGCGGATTTAGGAACTTCCATTATCCCTAAACGGTATCTTGCGCCACCCGCTACCCGCTATCCGTTATGCCGACTCGTCATTTGTGCCTGGAGGTGTGTCTGTGGGAGTGTTTAATGCGCTATCCCTAAAGTTGCTATCTTGCGCAATGCACAGCGTTCTGCGTGTGTAGCAGTAGTCGTCATTTAACACAAAATAAAGAGCGATGGAGGAATTAAAAGCTGGGAGGAATAATCTAATAATAATACTAATAATATTATAATATAAGGAGACGTCCACACATAAGACACATAAGTGGACATAACCACATAAGACACGAATGTCAACAATTTCTTTCTTGTTCTGTGTCCAAGAAATTAATATTGTTCCATTTCCTTGTTTGTAAATCTACATCTATGAAAGAAATTCAGCAAAACTTAAACTTCATAAGAAAAAAGCATTCTCATCTTTACTATGAACATGTAGCAGCTAGTTATAATGTTTCTATAGAGAAGAGTGAAATCTGAGAAATCTATAAAATCATTAATATCTGTGTGCAGCTCCACATGTCAGTTTACAAGAGCAAAATATGCGGGAGCGAGTTTCAGGAAGCAAAGTCATACCTGAGCACACAGACACTCGATAAACTAAATACAGATAAAGTTAATAATTTGACTGTGTGTGGCTTCATGCTGGGAGAAAACACTCCTCTGAGCTCTGAAGCCTCGGAGCTGAGTCACTTCTGCTCAGTCTGCTTCTCTGTCTCTTTGTAGGGAAACAGAAGCAGGACCTGGAGCCGCTGGGAGCCGAGCTGGAGATGTAAGAGCTGCATGGAAAGAGGCCTGAGGGGGTGTGAGCCAGAGCTGGATGAGCCCCTGTCACACTTCCCCTCCTCAGCTCCAGGCCAGCAGGAGCTCAGGGCTTAGCTAGCCTCCCTCCGTCCACACATGTACTCACTGACCCAGGGCCAGCAGTTAGCAGCAGGCTGAGGATTCGTTAGCCGTCTTTCCACTGTGGCGGCCTTTGGGCCAGTCGGTGCTATCACCGCACAAAAACCCGGTCCTGTTCCCACTGTGGTGCCGGTCGGCCCGCAGGCCGGTCTCCCTGCAGGAGGCGAGGGGTCAGTCTGCAGACCAATTACCTCCTGCAGAACCACGGATCACCTGATTTTTTTCTCTTTTGGGCGCCACTTTGTGTGTTGTGAGCTTTACTTGCCTGGTACCGACACCCCAGTTTTTTTTTTTTTTTTTTTTTTGGCCACGCTAAGTTAATTTTAAAAATCAAAAAATCAGTAAATACTTGAACGTGACGGCTGTTTTAATTTGCAAGTGTGAAGAGGAGAGACGGTTAGCCTGAGTTAGCCTGAGTTAGCCTGGGGCTAATGGGGAGGGGCGAGTGACACGGGCTGATGCTGGGGCTTTGATGAATTGTTGAGGTGCCTGGTCTTTGGTGGTGGTTTAGGGTTAGGATTGGGGTTGGGGTTGAAAGTAGGGTCTCTGGTTCTGCTCACACAGAACAGCAGGTGGTGACATCACCTGCCACACAGTGGGTTTGGGGTTTCGTGCCTGTTCTTCATTATGTCTGCCAGCATGAATGGGTGTTAAAACATTTTTTAAGTTTTTAATTTGTTTTTTAAACCAGCTCTCTCATGTCTCATGGATGATTCTGTGCAGAAACAGCTGCTGACTGACCTCTAGCTGTACTGCTGATTTCAGAAATGGATTTTGTGCAAAATGTAGCTGCATAATTTATCACCGACCTCAACACACGGAGTAAAATGAGCTCATCATGACCTGTGCTGCTTTACATGGTGGTGATTTTTACACCTCTGCTTCTCAGGTTTCCAGTGCAACGTAAAATGCCACTCCTCCTGCTTCTCATGTGCTGCTTTATCCAGGAGGCTACCTATGAAGGTGAGTTGTAGATAGGTAGATATCTATATATAGAAAGAGACCAGCAACATTGTCAATTGTTGCTTATGGGCTGCCGTAGACACACACGGCACGTCCCGTTACATGTAACTGTGCTCGTTTGTAGGGATGGTACCGATACCGATACTGGTATTATGAATTGCCCGATATAGCCTTATTTGGTATAGTTATTGACAAAACCATGACAGAGGCACGCCGTCTCAAGCGACCTTGAGCCACTTGAGGCCCCGCCGAGCGAGCGAGTCGCCGGGCCGAGTGTTGCGAAGGTCGATTGAGCTGACTCAGCGCCGTTTGAGTTACGTACCGATAGGCACAGAATAGTACATCTTTGTCCCCCCGACTTTCGGCACCTCTGCGTGGTCCAAGTGAATACAGCGGAATGCTCCCTACCTCCGGTTCAGCCAATCACAAGCCGCGGCCGAACAGGGATCTCCTACGGACACAATTATCGCCGCCGGAAAACAACAAATGCGCACACCATGTGGTGGTCACGGTGCTGCTCCTACTACTAGTGGAAGCACGCTGGTATCGGATCGATATCGGCTTTTAGGCAGAATTTAGTATCGGAATCAGATAGGCAAGGAAAAAATGGTATCGTACCATCCCTAGTAAATTTGCACATCATCAGCATAAAAATGAAAAGAGATATAATATTTTTCAAAGATTGAGCCGAGAGGGAGCAAATAGAGTGTTAACAAGATGGGGCCCAAAATGGAGCCATGTGGAACACCACTTGAAAGTGCAGAAGTTTTAGAGCTACAATCCCCCCAGCAGAAGCTCCTGTTAGAGCCCAAGTTTGATCCGCGCCCAAGCATGATTGCCCCTAAAATCCGGATTCTTTGACCAGTGTGATCGTTCCGTATCGTGCTTGAATACAGTACACTTCCCCCGCTCTGGCACGGTTGGAGGGGGTGTGCTTCAGCGCGGTACGGGCGCATACACGAGCACATGCACGGTCACGCACGCAGTGCGGGGACGTAAATCATGCAACTTTCCTCCTGCCTCTGCAAAACTGTTTAATGTGCGCAGCTTGATTACCGGTGAATGGCCGCGTTGCGCAATCAATAATCAGCCATGTTGTCTGTGTCATTGTCCGTTGTGCTGCTGCAACCGCATATAAACAAAAGTCGGTTTATAATGAAAGTACAGCAGTCTGTGTGCGGAGATCCGGCAGACCTGGTGCTGGCCGGCACTGCGTCGGCACCGGCCGGCACTGGCCGCGGCACCGCGCGGTGTGCGGCCACCCGGTCACCCGGTCTGCCGGATCTGACAGGTGCCGCTCCGGCTGTCAGTTGGACCTTTCTGAAGAAGGAGGAAGTTACCTCCGAAACTGTCAAGGTAAATAAACATCCCATGTCTGATTAAAAGGACCAAAAACGTTTTTTAGTTAAAAGGAAGACATGATGAATGTATTTGAACTACACTGATTTATAATGACGTCGGGCCATGCCTGTTGTCGTATTTCAACGTGATGACGTGCACACCGGGGGCAATCGTGCTTGGGCACGTTTGGGCTTTAGGTAATGTGAGTGCAGGCCAGCCGGGGACTGGGGAGGGGAGGATTTTGGCTTTAGCATGATACGGGCTCAAACTTGCCAATGTGAGTGGGCCCTTAGTCAAATAGGACTGAAACCGTTCCAGAGCCACACCTCTAACCCCTACGTATAGGGGTTAGAGGTGTGGTTCTAACCGTGAGAGGAGGATTGAGTGGTCAACCTTGTCAAAAGCAGATGTTAAATCTAAAAGCACAAGAATGGCAGGATCACCTGCATCAACAGTTAAAATCAAATCATTAAAAACTTGCAGAAGTGCTGTTTCAGTACTGTGGTGAGGTTTAAAACCAGACTGAAACATTTCCCAAATGCTATGGTGAGATAAAAAATCTTGTAGTTGCTCTGAAACAGCTTTCTCTAGCACTTTGGATAAAAAAGGCAATTTAGAAATTGGCCTAAAATTGGATAAAATAGAGGGGCCAAGAGTCCTGTGTTTTAACAGGGGCTGCAATACAGCATGTTTAAAAGCAGCTGGGACACAACCAGAGACAAGAGAGGTGTTAATCAGTGTCAAAATAAAAGACCCAACAGTGTCAGACACTTCTTTGAGCAAGCAAGAAGGCAAGCAGTCAGAAGGACAGTTCATTGGTCTCAAATGAGGTACAATCTCTGACAGTCGAGATAGTGAGATTGGCTCAAAACTGTCTAACGCATCAGAGCATGTGGGGGGAACTGAGGGGTCGAGTACAGGAGGCACAGATGTGGAAGCTCTGAGGACAGCTATTTTATCAACAAAGAAAACTAAAAAGTAGTGGAAGGAGTAATAGGAGCTGTAACATCACAGATTAGTGCTTTTGTGCATTTTCCAGAGTGTCCTCAACACTGCCTGTATGAGTCTCCACGTATCCATCCATGTTGTACAGTGCAGAGTCTTTAAAAACGGTGGAGAATTTAGCTGGTGTTAACTTTTCTGTTGTGGGTTTGTTTTTCCATCGTCCTTTAGCCCCGAACCCAAACCTGAACCTGAACCAGAACCAGAACCAGAACCTGACAGCTCACCCTGGAGACAATGTCACCCTGAGCTGTCAGGCTCCTGATGGTGTCGACATCACAGCAACAGAGTGGAGAAGAACTGACATGAAGAACCTAGAATATGTCTTCCTTTACCGAGGCAGGCGCATTGACTCAAAGAAACAGCATCCATCTTTTAAGAACCGGGTGGAGCTGAAAGACAAAGAGATGAAGAACGGCGACCTGTCTGTGATTCTGAAGAACGTGACCAAGGAGGACAGAGGAACATACGAGTGTCGCTTTGCAGCTGCTGAGGCCAAACGCAAGAAGAGATCCGTTATTAAAGCCGAGCCCATCAGCATCATCCAGCTGGAGGTTGTGGATCCAGATCCAGGTGAGTTGAGTGGCTGCAGGTTGAATCTGAACAGTCTGACTGGGCTTTATCGAAGGTGAAGAGACACTGAATAGGAATCTAAGATATCAAGTTTGCGTTCAGCAACATGGGCCAGATGCAGGAAGCGATGTGCAAACCAATTTTATCAGGTTTTTTATTTGTTTCCACACTTTGTTCTTATTTTGTTGGTGCCCTTTGATTTGTGGGTCTCAGCAGTGTTTGTGATTTTTGCTTTTCTCTGTGAGAGCTGGAGATCACTGCTGACAGCAGACAGCTGATCAAACTGTAAAGCCTCTGGACAGAAAGGCTCCTACAAATGGTTTTCTAACCTGCAGTAGATAATGAGTGATGGCAGTCAGTGGAGAAAACTCACCCATGTTTTAAACTCCCACGAGTCTGGAGACGAGGAGACGGAGGGTTTTCCTCCAGTCAGTCACCGTTTACCTGATAAATCTGTTTTCTGCTTTTCAGGTCCGACCAAGGAACACGATGAAGATCCAACAGAGGAACCTGCTGGGCGTCAGCTTTATATTATAGGGCCAGAAGGTGCACTGACAGTTGTTGTTGTTGTTGTTGTTGTTTGTTATTTTAAGAAACCCATTGTTGATTATTTTAAGAGACTTAAAGGAAAAACTGTACATAAAATCTGCAGACCTGACAGCAATGAGGAAGCACAGAGTGTGGAAATGGAGATGAAGCCACTCAGATGAAAGCTGCTCTGATACGACAGTGATGATGATGATGCTGCTGCTGATGATGATGATGATGATGATAGTGAAGATGCAGATTTAAAATGATCCATGAGAGCGGAGCTGAGTAGCCGGGGGTTATTCCAGAAAGCGGGTTATGTGGAAACTCGGAGTAAGTTAACCCTGAGATGAGGGAAACTGAGTTATCCGTTCCACAAAGAGAGGTAACTGAAACTCTGAGTCAGTCACCATGGTTAGGGTTAGTATTAGTATGGTTTACTATAAGAAACCCTGAGTTTCTAGCTGTCTCAACCCACAGGAAAGCTGTTAGGCATTGATTGCCCATTCATTCCTGATTGATATCGAAGCCGAACTGATTCGAAATGCCTTAGCTTACGTCGCGAGAGAATCTTCCGACCCAGATCACATGTCATTTCCAGAGGAATATCTGTTTGAACGCTACCGCTTTTCATCAGACGCGATAATTTATCTCAATAACATTCTCCGGCCATACATCGCCAACCTCACACACCGCGGTCGTGCGCTCACATCACAGCAAATTTTATGCATAGCACTACCTGTATGTAGAGATAGAGATATATATTAGTTTTATTTTTTTTAAAAAAGAACACAATTGTATGCATCTGATGTAGGCACTTGTGTCCTGGGGGGTGACAGGCTCAGATGAGCTTCCCAGAGCTCAGAGGTGGTGGAAGTGGCCCTCCACCCGTTTTTCGGGCCTCTGCCTTCTTTCTGTTGGCTGAGCAGAACTCAAATGTTATTATTATTATTTTTTTTTTTAAATTAGTATTTTATTGAGTGTTCGTGTACACATCAGCACATTTTAAATGACTTAAATACATATAGAATAAAAATGTGTAAACATTGTATCAAGTGTTAATCTAAGTTACTAAGTGGGATATTAAGTGAGAGGATGTTATTTACGGGTTTAAATTACTGCTTGAAGTAGCCACTGACTTTATATTTTCTTTGTTTAATAGCCTAAGTCAATTTAAAAAAATAAAATTAAAATCAAGCCTAGCAAACTATGCCTTACATTTTTGAATGATGTTTTTGTATTTCATTTTTAGCTGCTGTTTTTCCCCTGTTGGGTTGCACCTAAATGAAAATCCGATTTGATTCCTATGTATATTCATAACTGTATGCTACGATCTTAAGTACGGTTAAATGTTAAGTCATTTGAATACTACATTCAAACTTATGCGTTGACTCGGGTTGCAATTTTCTCCCATGACGCTTCTCTCTCCTTTGCTGCTGCAGCGGTGTTACATTTACAGCGAAACATGTGGTCATACTCTCCATGGGCCTACAATAGGACCTCCAAATAACTGGATCTTTTTTTTTCTTTCCCAGTTGCCATGGTGACTCATGGTATCGGGGCTCCATTGATGATGGCTTTTTATAGTTGTGCTCGCGCGTGACTCGAGGTGAACATACTCAGGGTTGATTGAACTAACTCAGATCAGCTGTTCTGGAACCGGATACTCCGAGTTTCCCATCTCAGAGTCAGCTCAGCGCTCAGAGGTAGACTCAGAGTTTGTTGAACCTCCTTTCTGGAATATACCCCTCTGATCTGTTCGAAATAGGAAATTAGTCAAACTGATAAAGAAAAAGGGTCAGTTTCCAACGAGTATAGCGTGTCAACCTCAAAATGTACCAGCATCTCCAGTTAGAAAAGACGTCTTATTTTATTTCCCAGCCGCAATTTGTGATGACCCGCCTCTATTCTGCCCGAAGCCAATAGACAAAAAAAAAAACTCAATCATCATCATCATTTTGTTCAAGCTGTGAAGACAAAGAATGAAAGCATTAAATACAGGTCAAACCATGGCTTTCTGTTGTGTTTAAATTTATATTTCCTTCTCCAGTTTTTTGATTTCCATATCCCGACGGTGTCGCGCCGGTCAACAATCCCGCTTCCGGCGCCCCTCTGGCCACTAGCGGCACAGCTCCAGCAGATGGCGCCCTAGGCAGTTGCCTATACCGCCTATGCCAAAAGCTGGCCCTGTTTGTGGTGATTTCTCTATATTCTTCATATAGTTCCATCAGCAGTGTCTGCTCCGCTGCTGAAAATGTCAAGGCTCTCCTTTTCCCCTCCTTTTGAGGCAGTTGTATCTTCGTTTTGACACTCGACTGTTCTGGGCTGCTTATGTGCCCCGTGAACGCACACACTTGAGGCTTGTTCAAACGTGGCTAGAATTAGCGTTGACCTGACGCGGCTGAATTGCGTTAGTGGAACGGGTTGAGGCTTAAGTAAAAGTTGACACTAATTCAAGCCAGGCTATATCACGTAAGCGCAGCTTTCTTTAGCCGCTTTCATGGAATAGCCCCCAGGGGTCCGTGTATGAAATGTGCTGTAGAAATAAAACTGCCTTGCCTTGTTGCCTCTCAGCGACACAGAGGAGCTTCACACCCAGTTAATACACAAAAACAAATTACAGGTGTTAGTCATTTACAAAACATTTCCAGATAGAATTAGTGTCAATAAGAAATCACTCAAGATGGAGTGAAACGAGCAGGAAATAATGACTCGTGGAAATTTCTGGAGGAAAAGCAAAGCCATGATGACAGAGAGCCACTTCTAACAGCAGCAGATGATTTGTACTTGGTCATAATTACTACAAATCCGTTTTAGTATTTCTTTAGATTTAGCCTTTAGCGGGCTGTAACTCCAGAACTCCAGAACTGATGGGGGCGCCGTCGGGTCTGGAGGAGCCGTGGATGAGAGGATTTCCATCAGGGGATGATAATAAATTCACGAAACAAAGTATGCAAACAGCGGTGCCCAAGTTTCCTGCTTAAAAGTCGTTTCTTTTTGTATTTATGTGTAAGATTGTTTATTATTTCTATCCTGCAGCTGGAATTCTGTGCGATGCAATAAGTTCTTTAAGCACAACTGACTCAGTGTTTGTGTTAAATACTAATACTAATCCTAATAATTGTAAATACTGACTGTTGAGCACGTTTTGCTGAAGGAGTGGAGCTTGAAGGAGAGGGCACCAGGAAATTCACTGGTGTTGGTATCCACCACTGAATTTCTGCTCTCATGACATTCCTGTTATTTGCTGTCAAACTGGTTCCTTTCTTTCTGTATTTCTGTACTTTTAAAAAGGTTTTGTTGTATTTTAAAGAGCCAAGAAAGTTATTTTGTGGTTAATCTGCTCAGGGTAATGCATAATAACTCATAATGCTGCTTATCTGAACCTCCAGCTGCTGCGTCTCTGCTTCACTCTTCATCTGGTTTGAACAGACTTTATTGACACCGTCTACCTGGACAGGTGTGAGCTGACGTGTCGTCTGAGTCTTTAAATCCGTCCTCACTTCCTGTCTTCTTCAGGCTTTAAATTCAAAAGAGTCACAGAACCAGGAAGTGATGCAGTGAGACTGTTAACTAAAGGAGGTTTGGTAGCATCTTTGGTCTCTTGGTGAATAGTGTGTGTGTGTGTGTGTGTGTGTGTGTATTACTGTGTAGTGTATTTATAATGTATGTAGTAACTGGACTGACTGTATTTGTACATGTGGTGTCCAACAAATGAACCTCATGGGATTCTTGCTGCATATTTCTGTGTTTTTCATGACTTTTTTTTTTATGCACTTTGTAACACTGTTGTCAAATGTGTTACACAATAAAGACTTTATTTTTTCTACTCTTCATTCCTTGTTTGGGTCTGGTGTCTCACATCTTCCTCTTCAGAAGACCCCCCAGTTTCCCTGTGGAGTTTAGGTCAGGCCAGTCTGTTGGCCTGTCAAGCTCAGGGATACCATGGTCTTTAAACCAGGTGTTGGTACTTTTGGCAGTGAGGGCAGGTGCCAAGTCCTGCTGGAAAATGAAATCAGCATCTATAAAGCTGGTCAGCAGAGGGAAGCATGGAGTGTTCTGAAACATGCTGGTCGACGTCAGCAGCTGACCTTGTGTAACCGGCTGTGTTAGTGCTCTGCGCTGTTTGAAGAAGAGACTCAGGCGAGGATGTTTTTGGAGGCAGTCTCCATTTAATTCTGACGAGAACAGCATAAAAACAAAATGCTCCGGTCAGTTTCTTCCAAACACGGTGCCCCTACACAAATTAAATGACTCATGAACATGCTGTAGCACAGGGCAAGCACCTAATACAGCGGTGGAAAAACGTTTTCGGACACCCTTAAAATTTTACACAATCTCAAATATTATCATGAAATATTTGTGGAAAAATCTTTTTTGTGTTTCAAAAGGTGTGGCTACATTAGACAGATACAAACAAATACAAATTATATTTTTTTGTTTATTGGTTACAAGAAAAACTGGACTCTTCTGACCACAGAATCTTCTTCCAGTTCCTGGCTGTCCAGTTCTTGTGTGCCTGGGCTCGACGACGCCGGGCTAACCTCTGTCTCTCACTGATCAGGGGCTTCTTGATAGCCTTGTAGGACCTTAAGCCATGATCTAAAAGTCGGCCACGTGCAGTGCGGGTGGAACACTGAACACCAGTTTGGTTTGACCACTGCTGCTGAAGCTCCTGTGATGTCATTCGGCGGTTTTTCCTGCACATGTGGATCAGGATGCGGTCATTTCTTGCTGAAGAAACCCTTGGTCGCCCAGATCTTGGTTTGTCTTCCAAGCTGTTGGTTCGTCTGTATTTCTGCAGAGTGGATCCAACTGCTGAAGGACTGCATCTGCACTTCCTGGCTATCTGGCGGCAGCTGTACCCTTCCTGGCTGAGAATCTTTATCTTCAGGTGTGTTTCCTGCGTTAGGTTCCTTGTTTTAGCCATTTTTGTGTCTGAAGAACTTTCAGATGTGCTGCTTTATATAGACACCAAGCTTGGCAACAAAAATTGTGTATTTTAATAAAAAGGTACCAAAATGACCTAATACTCCAAATTTCTTATGTATTTTTATGGAACCAATCAATTTGAAGTTTTTAATGGCTTTTTTTAGGATTTGTTTAGTATTTGGGCTGTGACTGTACTAAAAGAAATTGCACTTGAAGACCTAAGAGTGATTCTTAATGCAATATTTCACAAATGCATGGGGTGTCCCAAAACTTTTTTCCACCACTGTAAGCAAAGCCAGCAAACGTACAAATGCAATCAGCAGAGGCTAAAACACATCAATTTCCCGACTACAAGGCCACTTACCTCTCCCACGGAGACCAACAGCAAAAAGGAAGGTAAAGGCACCAAAACACTAATTATAGAGGCGGGGTCACACTATATAGGAACATCGGGGTACAGACTCAAATTAACTTTCCACATACTGACTCAACCTGTCAGGTATTAACTAAAATAAATAAAAATGAAATAAATTTAAAGTTACACAGATTTTGTGTAATAATAATAATAATAATAACAATAATAACAATAAGTACTGTACATAATCTTTTACACATATATCTTCCTGCTGCACAATTGACCCTGTTACACCTGGACCTGATGAAACACAGTGGACCAGCACCAGCAGCTGACATGGCTCCCCAAACCACCACCGACTGTGGAAACTTTAACTGGACCTCAAGCCGCTTGGATTCTGTGCCTCTCCTCTCCTCTTCCT
Source organism: Myripristis murdjan (assembly GCF_902150065.1). Classification (NCBI taxonomy): domain Eukaryota; kingdom Metazoa; phylum Chordata; class Actinopteri; order Holocentriformes; family Holocentridae; genus Myripristis; species Myripristis murdjan. The sequence goes on from NC_043997.1 coordinate 2,072,327, forward strand.
CCTGACTCTGGGACCCTGATTTCCAAATGAAATGCAAAATTTACTTTCATCTGAAAAGAGGACTTTAGACCACTGAGCAACAGTCCAGTCCTTTTTGTCCTGAGCCCAAGTTAGACTCTGACGTTCTCCCCCAGATTCATGAATCTGCTTCGTTTCACAATCCTCTCAGTCCTGTGGTTCTCCCTGTTTCTTGTGCACCTTTTTCTACCACCTTTTTTCCTTCCATTCAGCTTTGCATTAATGTGCTTAGATACAGCTCTCTGTGAACAGCCAGCTTCTTCAGCTATGACCTTTTGTGTCTCCCCCTCCTGGTGCAGGGTGTCAGTAGTCAGGTTTCCATCCAAATATATCGACATTTTTGAGCAAAGTTTGTCAAAATGCGCAAAAGAAAATGCGAATTTATGCCTGTTTCCATTAGTTTTGTTTTGCGATTACTGGGAGGAGAGTGCGCCATGAGATGACATCATAAGATAGCGTCTGTGTGTCGACTGAACAACAACAAACACTCAGCTGACACTCAACAGCTGATCAGGGACAGATTCCTGCTGAACTTGTCTGCTCTTGAGAGAAGTCTGCTTACTATTTTGGCAGCGCTAACTTCGTACCGAACCATCCTAAATAAAGAATAAGATACTACTACTAATAATAATAATAATAATAACTAATAATAAGACTGTAGTGTAGAAGTGTGACGTGGTATCCGGTCCAGTCATCTTTTATTCTCAAAACCTGTTTCCACAGCAAAAAGTCGCATTTTCTTTTATCGATACGCTGAGAAATCCACCCCCTCCAAGCGTAAAAACTTTTTTTGCGAATTTTGGGCCGTTTTTTCTAATTTCTGGCGTTTCCATCCAATTTTTTTTTTCACAATTTTTGAAAATGCGAATAAAAATAGGTGGATGGAAACCCAGCTAGTGATCATCTTCTGGACAACTGTTGAGTCAGCAGTCCTACCCATAACTGTGTAGCTTCTGACCCAGACTGAGAGACCATCTAAAGGCTCAGGAAACCCCTGCAGGTGTTTTGATTTAATTCATTCATTCATTCAACCTTTATTTGGATTTGGAGAATCATTGAAAGCAAGCCCTCATTTACAATGATGCCGAATGTACAACAACCATAAAAACAATATGGAATCACAATACAATAACAAAAACAGAATAAAACAGGGATTAAAACAGAATAAAACAGGGATTAAAACAGAATAAAACAGGGATTAAAACAGAATAAAACAGGGATTAAAACAAAATAAAACAGGGAATAAAACAGAATAAAACAGGGACAAGATTAAAAGCAGTTACAATTATGAGTAAAATAATCAGCAATCAAAGATTTGAACTGGTTGAGGTGTACAACTGATTCAAGCTTCAAGTCACATTGCAAAGTGTTCCAGCTGTGAGCTGCACAGAAGCTAAAAGCAGTTTTTCCAAGTTCAGTACGTAGGCGCGGTACTTGGAGCAACAAAAAATTGGAAGAGCGTGTGGAGTAATTCCTACTGGACCACTTCAATAGAGAGCTCAGATAATTAGCTGATTGGAGTGTGACACCATGAGTCTCCAAAATGGAACTGTTTCACAATATTATCATTTTCTGAGATACTGAATTTGGGGTTTTCATAACCTGTAAGCCATAATCATCAAAATGAAAAGAAATAAACACTTGAAATATATCAGTCTGTTTTTAATGAATCGATATAATATATGATTTTCACTTTTTAAATTAAATTACTGAAATAAATCAACTTTTTGATGATATTCTAATTTATTGAGATGCACTAGTATCTATCAAACCATGAGGGAAAATATGAGTGGGGGAGGAGGGGCTGTAGGCACATGTGACTGAATGTGGCATCCAGTGCGCCCCCTGGTGACGAGACTGCAGGCAAAAAATAAATAAATAAATAAATCAGCAGTCCAGGCCCATTACCCCATTAGAAATGAAATTAAATGAAATATGTTTATTGTCCACCATGACAGAAACTGTCCCTCATCCACACCTGGACAGACGGGACATACATTAACATGAACATGTAATATTTAAAAAAAACACAAACACTGTGTACCACTAAGATAATTTCCACCTGTAATCTTGCAGCAATCTAACAATTATTTTCATACTAACTGGGATTCATGTGGGTAAATATGAGCGTGAGCAAGCATTTTATATATGAAAAGCGTTTGGTTTCTTTTTTGTGACTGGCAGCCCGTATTCCTTTTTTATTTAAATTCCAGCCTTGATAATGAAGTCATATTTTTCACCGTGTTGTTTTGTTTTTATCTTCATCCATTCATCTCAGAAGTCATGCTCGGTGGTGACATCGGCAATGACGTCATCATACTCGTCATCCAGTCCCTCATCAGCCTGGTTGAGCTGCACTGTTGCCATGGAGACGGGTGGCTCAGGTCCTGCAGGTCAAAGTTGAAGAAAAATTCAGAAAATCTGTCCTCTACTAATACAGGACCGGTACTGACAGAGGCAACAGCAGGATTCATTTATTTACATCGACTGAATCCACAGCAAAAACTGATTTTTCTAAGTTTGGCTGATGATATTTTTCTAGTCTCTGACCTGGTGTTGGCAGTAAACAGCAGCAAGAGAGCACAAGACAGAGAGACGGTCAGTCAGTCAGTCTCTTACCTGCAGACCTCTGGCGCCACAGAGACACCAGGAGCAGACTTGAGATGCAGTAAGGACAGAACACCACTAGGTGGCAGAGCAGTCTGACTGGAGACAGCAGGGGAGCTGGAGGAGGGGCTGCTGTTGTTGGTGGTGTTGGTCGTGGTGTTGTTTGTGGTGGTGATGTTGGTGGTGTTGAAGTTGGTGGTGATGTTGTTGGTCCTGTAGTTGTAGGTAAAACTAGAGAGAGAGCAGTGGAGTGGGTCAGGTGAAAGTGCAGATGGGAGTAAACTCTGTCTCAAAGCATTTCAAAACGCTGAAACTCACTTGAACGTTTGGACAAGAATTCTTGCAGCACCTGCTCATGTCAGAGAAACTGGCTCACCTGTCACAGCCAGCCGGCTGGGTGGAGACTGTTCATAACCAAAGATGTTGCAGTGGTAGAGACCTTCATCAGACTTGGAAACATGGTGGATGGTCATCTGTCCTGTAGACTCAGTCCTGATGAGGGAGCCATCTTTATAGAAATCAGCTGGGAGGCTGGTGTAATCCGAGGTTGTACAGTTCAGAGTCACAGCAGCTCCCTCCATCACAGGAAGGACAGGACTCTGCAGGATCACATCACCACCTGAACACAGAGACAAACCACAGGAGTACATCCATTTATGGCTCCGGAAAGTCAGAGGAATACTTTATTTTGCTGTTTTGAATTGAAAAGAAGTCTTAGGGCCCACTCACATTGGCAAGTCTGAGCCCGTATCGTGCTAAAGCCAAAATCCCCCCCTCCCCAGTCCCCGGCTGGCCTGCACTCACAGTACCTTTTCCCAAACGCGCCCAAGCACGATTGCCCCCGGTGTGCGCGTCATCACGTTGAAATAGACAACAACAGGCATGGCCCGACGTCATTATAAATCAATGTAGTTCAAATACATCATGTCTTCCTTTTAACTAAAAAACGTTTTTGGTCCTTTTAATCAGACATGGGATGTTTATTTACCTTGACAGTTTCGGAGGTAACTTCCTCCTTCTTCAGAAAGGTCCAACTGAAAGCTGGAGCGGCACCTGTCAGATCCGGCAGACCGGGTGACCGGGTGGCCGCACACCGCGCGGTGCCGCGGCCAGTGCCGGCCGGTGCCGACGCGGTGCTGGCCAGCACCAGGTCTGCCGGATCTCCGCACACAGACTGCTGTACTTTCATTATAAACCGACTTTTGTTTATCCGCGGTTGCAGCAGCACAACAGACAATGACACAGACAACATGGTTGATTATTGATTGCGCAACGCGGCCATTCGTCGCGCTGCGCACATTAAACAATTTTGCAGAGGCAGGAGGAAAGTTGCACGATTTACATCCGCGCACTGCGTGCGTGACCGTGCATGTGCTCATGTACGCGCCCGTACCGTGCAGAAGCACACCCCTTTCAACCGTGCCAGAGCGGGGGAAGTGTACTGTATTCAAGCACGATACGGAGCGATCACACTGGTCAAAGAATCCGGATTTTAAGGGCAATCGTGCTTGGGCGCGGATCAAACTTGCCAGTGTGAGTGGCCTCTAAGAGGCTAGGGTTAGGGTTAGGGTTAACCCTAACCCTAACCCTAACCCTAACTTATATTGTACAAGAGGATATGTTATATTTGTATAAAATCATATTTCTTTAATTTTGAGTGCAATGTGGTGTTTGTGGAGCAGTAAAGGTGAGTAGCTGCTGTGTGGACTCACCAGTGATGGTGATGTTGATGGTGTTGCTGGTTGCTCCCTCTCTGGACTCACACCAGTAAACTCCAGTGTCTGATGGCTTTGTGTAACTGATTCTGCAGGAGGAAGCTCTTAGTCTTCCCCAGGTGTCTCCACACTCTCTCATGGTTCCTGTGGTCGTGTTCCTCTTCACCGTCCATCCAGCAGAGTCTTCCTCACAGCTCAGATCAAGAGACTCACGAACAAACAGCTGAGCTGTGCTGGGCCTGAGAGTCAGGGAGCCTGGGTGGGGGTGGAGAGGAGGGACAAAGGTCAGAGGGCTGACTGGGCTGACTCTTGTAAAGCTGGAAGTCAGAGACTCTCCTCACACTTTGGGCCTGCAGCCAGAGAAGTGCACTGACCTTTGTTGGGCCTGCAGCACAGAGACACGGTCAGCACTGAGGACACAAGAGACTCGGCTTGGTTTGAGCTTTTCACACCATCACACAAGACAGCTGCACTCCAACAACATGCAAACTGGGCTGTGGACTTCCTGTCAAACCTGCTAAAGTCTGCAGGCCACTCATTTGGCTTCACTGTGTTTCATAAAGACTTGACTGGAGATTTAATCCAGCACAGATGCAGGAGAAACACATGAAGGCATTTCTAACACTAAGGCAAGTAAAAAAAAGACTAAGGTAAGTAAACAAAGACTGAGGTAAGTAAACAAAGACTAAGGTAAGTAAACACAGACTAAGGTAAGTAAACAAAGACTAAGGTAAGTAAACAAAGTCTAAGGTAAGTAAACAAAGACTAAGGTCAGTAAACAAAGTCTAAGGTAAGTAAACAAAGACTAAGGTCAGTAAACAAAGTCTAAGGTAAGTAAACAAAGACTAAGGTAAGTAAACACAGACTAAGGTAAGTAAACAGCCAGTGTGTACTCACAGAGCAGCCGTAGTAGAGATGGGCTCTCCATTCCACAGCTCGCTGATATGAGATCAACACTTTGAGTTTCATCAGTCACACCAAGTAAACCCCGCCCCCTTCCTCTGTGAGTGTGACAACATGTTTTGGGGTGTTTGTGGTTTTCTGTCCAGCAGCAACTGAAGCAGCACAACTCATCATCCTCGACCCCACCCTGTCCTACCAGCCCCATGTCAGCCAGGTCACCAAATGTCATGTATTATTATTATCATTATTATTAACTCAAACTGCAGCTCGGGATCATGTAGTCCAGGTTCATGTAGATATTTTAATGAGATGTAGTTCAGATGCATCGTAATAAAACACAGGAAGGAAGAAACATCTTATAAACAACAGAAACAAGACAAAAGAAAAGTGCAAGATGCAAATGACTTTAATTTTGAAGGTGTGTTTGAAAACCCTAGAAGGGGCAACATAGTGCGATGCAAGCTCCACATTCAGCTGTATAGTGATGTTGCAGTGATGTTATATTATATATTATTATTTATTTATTATCACTAGGCTTCTGTCGTTTCCACTGAACACACTGCACTTATTTCTGCTTACATTTCAAAATAAAAGTCACACAGAGTGCAAAAAAACTGTGAATGTGGTTTCATCAGGCAGTTTTCAGTCACTATTACAGGAAAAGAACAACGCTGACCAAACACACACACACACACACACACACACACACACAAACACAATACAGAGAGCATGGGAGAATGTTTAGGTTGGTTTGCCACACCAAACCCACAACAAGTGATGAGTTTCCATCTCACAGCTTTTGACAGCACACACACACACACACACACACACACACACACACACACACGGACATGTTGGACGTCCTGCTGAGATGACCGCTGTGCTGGTTTGATGATATTATTACCTTTACCTCACACACAACTTTAACTGGACTGCAAACACTCCAGTGGTCGGCCATCGTGCATCACTGGGACGTAGAGCGCCGCATCTAACCCAATAAAACACTGCAATTCAAGTTGAGACCTAAGATTTAACATTTAACATTATAAATATGAAACGTGTTGCCCTGGGGCAGCAGCTCTCTGATAATAATAGGTATTTTGACGTATTACGGTTTCAGTTCTCCTCCAGTCCTCCAACATGGAGGAGAACTGAAACCCCCGAGCCGACTGAGCGACTCGAGCAGCTCGTACCAAAGAAAAACGCCACCTTCATCATTCGGACACATTTTGGCTTTAGTGAAGACGACACCGAGCAACAAGAAGTAAACACTGCAGAAAAACAGTTTCAGCGAGCAAAGATAATATCACCGATCTGCTTCAACACATGGAGCCCGATCAGGACAGCCCCGCCTCCACCAAGCAGCTGCTGCAACAAATAATCACATCCACTGTTGGACGTGATGGCGTGTGGCCTCCATTCTACAGCTCTGAGAAATCATCAACTCTTTCAGTTTTACCAGTGAAAACCAAGTGACACTGAACTCTGCAGTCTCTGTCCTGGCCTCAGACTGAAGAGCTCACCACCTGTTTTCACAGTCAGCAGTCCGGCTGATGAGTGGGGAAGCTGCACTGATCTGAACTCACATCTGTTCCCATGATGCTTTTCTGCATCTTGATGTCAGCCCTGCTCCACATTTCCCATAAATGATCTTTGATCTCATAAACTGAGTTAAACTGATTCTGCGGGAGGAAGCTGCTGGTCTTCCCCAGGTGTCTCCACACTCTGACATGGCTGTTTTGGTCGTGTTCCTCTTCCTCTTCTATTACTGACATTAATATTTAGCGTTAAATCACATGGGCCCAGCAGGTACTGTCCGTGGTGCTGACTATGCCCCAGCAGGTACTCTCCGTGGTGCTGACTATGCCTCAGAAGGTACTGTCCGTGGTGCTGAATCAACCTCGGCAGTTACTGTCCGTTGTGCTTAATTTACTGAGGCATTTCATTCATTTTATTATAGAAAGTATATAGTAGTAGTAGCAGTAGAAGTAGTAGTACTAGTAGTAGTAGCAGCAGTAGTAGTAGCGGTAGCAGTAGTAATAGTAGTAGAAGTAGTAGCCGTAGTAGTAGTACTAGTAGAAGTAGTAGTAGCAGCAGTAGTAGTAATAGCAGCAGCTGTAGTAGTAGTAGTATTAGAAGTAGTAGTAGCAGTAGTAGTAGTAGTAGTAGTAGAAGTAGTAGTAGCAGCAGTAGTAGTAGTAGTAGCAGTACTAGTAGTAGATGCAGTAGTACTAGTAGCAGTAGTAGTAGTAGTAGCAGCGGAACTAGAAATAGTAGTGGCAGTAGCAGTAGTAGTTGCAGTACCAGTAGTTGCAGTAGTAGTAGTTGCAATAGCAGTAGTAGTAATAGTTGCAGAAGTAGTAGTAGCAGTAGCAATAGTAGTAGTTGCAGTAGCAGTAGTAACAGTAGTTGCAGTAGTAGTATTAGTAGTAGTACTTGCAGTAGTAGTAGTAACAGTAATAATAGTAGTAGCAGCAGCAGTAGTAGTAGCTGTAGTAGTAGTAACAGTAGAAATAGTAGTCGTTGCAGTAGTAGTAGTTGCAATAGCAGTAATAGTAATAGTTGCAGTTGCAGTAGTAGCAGTAGTAATACTAGTAGTTGCAGTAGTAGTAGTAGTAGCAGCAGCAGTAATAGTAGTAGTAGCAGCAGCAGTAGTAGCAGTAGTTGTGGTAGTAGTAGTATTAGTAGTAGTAGTTGCAGTAGTGGTAGTAGTAGTAGTAGCAATAGTAGTATTAGGACTAGTAGCAGTAGATGTAGTAGCAGTAGTTGTAATAGTAGTAGTACTAGTAGAAGTAGTCGTAACAGTAATAATAGTAGTAGCAGCAGCAGTAGTAGTAGCTGTAGTAGTAGTAACAGTAGAAATAGTAGTCGTTGCAGTAGTAGTAGTTGCAATAGCAGTAATAGTAATAGTTGCAGTTGCAGTAGTAGCAGTAGTAATACTAGTAGTTGCAGTAGTAGTAGTAGTAGCAGCAGCAGTAATAGTAGTAGTAGCAGCAGCAGTAGTAGTAGTAGTTGTGGTAGTAGTAGTAATAGTAGTAGTAGTTGCAGTAGTGGTAGTAGTAGTAGTAGCAATAGTAGTATTAGGAGTAGTAGCAGTAGACGTAGTAGCAGTAGTAGTAATAGTAGTAGTACTAGTAGAAGTAGTCGTAGCAGCAGTAGCAGTAATAGCAGCAGCAGTAGTAGTAGTAGCAGTAGTAGTAGTAGCAGGAGTAGTAGCAGTTGTAGTAGTAGTAGTAGTAGTAGCAGCAGTAGCAGCAGTAGTAGTAGTAAAGCAGCATAAGTAATAACAGTAGAATTAGTAGTAGTAGTAGCAGTAGTAGTAGTAGTAGTAGCAGTTGTAGCATCAGTACCATTAGTAGTAGCTGTAATTGTACTAGTAGTAGCAGTAGTAGTAATAATAGCAGCAGTAGTAGTAGTAGTAGCAGTAGTAGTTGCAGTAGTAGCAGTAGTAGTAGTAGTAATAGCTGTAGTAGTAGTAGTAGCAGTAGTAGTAGTAGTAATAGCTGTAGTAGTAGTAGTAGTAATAGCAGTAGTAGTAGTAGTAATAGCAGCAGTAATAGTTGTAGTAGTAGCAGTAGTTGCAGTAATAATAGCTGTAGTAGTAGTAATAGCAGTAGTAGCAGTAATTCCAGCAGTAGTAGTTGCAGTAGTAGCAGTAGTAGTAGTAGTAGTAGCAGTAGTAGTTGCAGTAGTAGCAGTAGTTGTAGTAGTAATAGCTGTAGTAGTAGTAGTCGTAGCAGTAGTAGTAGTAGTAATAGCTGTAGTAGTAGTAGTAGTAGTAGCAGTAGTAGTGGGTTTACAGTGTTTGTATAGTGTTTAGTGTTTATAGTGTACAGACTAAGGTAGCCCTGGTTCTGCCAGTAGGCCCAGTGCAGAGCGTGATGGTCCTTCACCATTAAATATGTGAAGATCCTTTGATGGAGCGTTGTGTCATCCTGCTGCTGCTCGGTGGCTCTTTACTGACATCTAGTGGTTTGAATTCACAACTGAAGCAAACATCTAAAGTGTTTGTGGCTCTTCTGGACGCAGCGAGAAGATCCTGTGTGTGTGTGTGTGTGTGTGTGTGTGTGTGTGTGTGTGTGTGTGTGTGTGTGTGTGTCTGTGTGTGTGTGTGTGTGTGTTGAGGGAGTCCACTGTGAGAGGCTGCTGTTCATCTTCACCTCTGGCTAAAAAACTGAAAGATTGCATAAATAAATCCCTCAGTGATTCATCTAAATCTAAAATAGATATTTATTTCAAATTGTTTTTATTGAATTTCCAATAACATGTAATGACATAAAACTAAAACATGAATAAGCAAAAAGAAAAAAGAAAAGGAAAACAAAAACAAACAGACCAAAAAAAAAACAAACAAACAAAAAACAAACAAACATACAAACAGCCAGAGGACACAATTGCCAGAACACCTTACATGGAATAAAAATCTGGTGTGTATCGAACATAACATCTATATAAACAGACTTCACATACGTACATACAAGTTTCTTGTTTCAGTAGTTTGTTACATTCTCACTACCAAACCCACGCACAGGTGACTGCAACAAAAAAAAAAAGGGAAGTAGTCGCCGGGGGTGGGGGGGTGGGGGGGGGCTAGTGAAGTGGAGAGCTACTGATCTAAAGTGTTCGCATCAAATTCCCTTGTAAAATATCCTAAAAAGGCGTGCCAAGTCTTATGAAACCTATTCACCGATCCCTGAATCGTGCATCTAATTTTTTCTAACTTGACAAATGCCATCACCTCGTGAACCCAACGTGAATGGGATGGAGGATTGGTGGATCGCCAGTTAAATAAGATAAGTCGGCGGGCTAGTAATGTTGAGAATGCCATTAAGTCTGAATGATGTTTGGATAGCCCACTGTTGCTAGGGGTAACCCCGAATACTGAAATAACTGGATCCGGATCAATTCTTTTTTTACATATATAGGAAAATGTGTTGAAAATCTCTGACCAGAATGTGTGTAGTTTTGGGCATGTCCAAAACATATGTCCCAGAGTGGCAGGGGCCTGGTGACATCTAATGCAGTTTGGATCTGTGCCAGGATAAATCTGGGCCAGTCTGACTCCACAAAGGTGCAGGCGGTTGACTATCCTAAACTGAATCAATCCGTGCCTGACGCATATTGAGGATGTGTGTATTCTTTTGATAACACTTTGCCAGGTTTCCTCAGAGAGCTCAATGTTCAGGTCTTCTCCCCATCGTTCTCTCAGATGGTGGAGAGAATTGTCTACCATGTCCTGGATAATACTATATAACTTAGACACACAGCCTGGTATGTGAGGCTTAAGTTTCAAACATTCATCAAGTGGGCTGGCCGGGGGTTTGTGCGGAAATGATGAAAAATAAGTGCGAGTAAAGTTGCGTATTTGGAGGTACCTAAAGAAGTGGGACTTTCCCAGGTTGTATTCTTTCACAAACTGATCAAAAGAGCCAAACAGTCCATTGATGAATAGGTCCCCTACACAACGAAGTCCCTTCCCAAACCAGGTCTGAAAAGCTGTATCTAGCAAGGAGGGTTTAAAAAGGGGGTTGGCAGTGAAAGGCATTGACACCAAAGCTTGTGTGAGGCCAAAATGTTTGCGAAGTTGGGTCCAAATACGTAGAGTACCTCTCACGATAGGATTATCTGTATGAGCACCCACCTCTAGTGGTAGCGGGCCACATAATATAGATACTAGGGAGACTGGTGAGCATGCCTGCTGTTCCATGAGGGACCAATTTGGACCATCCCCTTTCACAAAAGTATTATACCATACAGTCACTTTATGAATGTTGGCTGCCCAGTAATAATATAAAAAGTTTGGCAGCGCTAGACCACCGTTTATTTTACGTTTCTCTAGGACAGATTTGCGTACGCGTGGTATAGTCTTATTCCAAATGAATGTGCTAATATATTTATCTAGCTCTTTAAAATATGATTTCGGCAAGAAAATGGGAACTGTCTGGAATAGGTATAGAAACTTTGGAAGAGTAACCATCTTAATTGAATTAATGCGGCCGGCCAGAGATAATGGAAGTGTTGACCAGCGACTGGTATCCTTCCTAGCTTGGTCCAAAATTGGTCTAAAATTCAGTTTGAACAGGTCTTTATAGCTGCGTGTCACCTTGACTCCTAAATATGTTAAGGGGCCGGTTTCGACTTTGAATTCCCATGTATCAAGGGACATTGTCAATGCTTTACTATTAATGGGGAATAATACACTCTTTGCTAAATTGATTTTATAACCTGAAGCCAGACTGAATTGGGAGATTATGTCCAGGCACTTAGGAATTGAATTTTCAGGGTCTGATAAAAATAACAAAAGGTCGTCCGCATATAATGAAACTTTGTGGACTTGCCCCCCCCTATAAATTCCCAATATTTCATTGTTTTGTCGCAGAGCTATAGCCAGTGGCTCAATGGCCAGATTGAACAGGAGAGGGGATAGCGGACAGCCCTGCCTCGTTCCCCTTTGAAGGGTAAAATACTCAGAATGGATATTATTGGTCCTAATTGATGCCTGTGGCATAGAGTACAGTGTTTGAATCCAAGAGGTGAAAGTTGGGCCAAATCCAAATTTGCTTAATGTTTTAAAAAGGTGTCCATATTCAATTCGGTCAAAGGCTTTGTGTGCGTCCAGTGAAATGACTATCTCTGGGAGTTGGCTTGAGTGTTCAGAATACACTATATTGAAGAGGCGGCGCAGGTTATGATATAACTGCCTCCCCCCTATAAAGCCCGTCTGGTCAGGGTGCACAATAGTTGGTAAAACAGATTCTAATCGTAGGGCGAGTATTTTTGTAAGTATTTTATAGTCGCATGTAAGTAAGCTGATCAGTCGGTAGGATTCACACTTGATTGGATCTTTGCCTTTTTTTGACAGAACAGAAATTGTGGCCTGGGTCATAGATATAGGGAGTTTATTTTGTATAAGCGATTCTGTATAGACAGCACGTAGGAGAGGTGTCAATTTATTGGCAAAGGTCTTATAAAATTCAATTGGGTATCCATCTGGGCCTGGCGCCTTTCTATTTTTCATTAATTTTATTGCTTGACCAATTTCATCATCAGATATTGGCTCTTCAAGACTGGATTTGTCTTCGTCATTTAGGATGGGTAGGTCCAGATTTTCTACAAAATTGTTTGCATGACATCTATCAGAACTATATAAGGAAGAGTAAAAATGCTTAAACTGATCGTTTATATCTTTCGGGTCTGATTTGATAGAGCCATCAGTGGCTTGTATTTCTGTAATATAATTGGCAACCGAAAATTGACGTAACTGATGGGAAAGCAGCCTACTCGCACGTTCTCCGTGTTCGTAGTGAGTTTGTCTTGATTTTAGAAATTTTTCTTCAGCCTGTTTAGAAGCGAGAAGATCAAACTCTGTCTGCAAAGCAATCCTTTTCTTGCGGAGGTCTGCTGATGGGGAGTCAGAGTATTGCTGATCCACATCATGGATAAGTGTGGTTAATTCTATGAAGCGTTTTGACCTGCTTTTGTTTAGTCGAGCTGTGTATTCTATTATATGACCCCTCAAATATACTTTTAGTGTTTCCCATAAAGTAAATGTATTGGTATCCGGCAACTGGTTAGTTTCCAGGAAAAAATCAATCTGGGCCGAGATGAAGTCTACAAAGTCCTTTTCTGCTAAAAGTGTAGGATTGAGTCGCCAGTTGCGCCGACTGGCTAACTTGTTCTGGAGCCAAAGCTCCATGATGACTGGTGAGTGGTCTGAGATGACTATACTATCATAACTACACGATTTAACAAGTGGAAGCATTTTTTTGTCTACCAGGAAAAAATCAATTCTTGAATAAGTCTGATGTGCAGTAGAGAAAAAAGAAAACTCTCTCAATGTTGGATTTTTAAATCTCCATAAGTCTACCACACCACTGAACTGACAAAAAGCCTCTATAGTATGAGCAGATTTGGAGGGGGGGGCTGCTGGGATTTTAGAGCGGTCGAGAGAGGGTTGCAGGACAGTATTAAAATCTCCTCCCAATATTAAGTGGTGTGTGCCTGGCTCTGGGATGCAACCAAACAGTTCCTTAAAAAAATCGGGGTTGTCCCAATTAGGGGCATAGATATTAACCAAAACCACTGGAAGATTATATAGCCTGCCCTGAACGATAATATAGCGCCCATTTATATCAGCCACCACCTTTGAAGATGCAAACTGCACATTTTTCCCAATCAAGATAGCTGTTCCGCGACCCTTGGAGTTAAATTTAGAATGAAAGATTTGTGATACGCATCCTCTTTGTAATCTGGAAATGTCTGACGTGCGTAGGTGTGTTTCCTGTAGGAATATTACCTCTGCCTTGAGTTTCATCAGGTGGGAAAATACCTTGCTTCGCTTTACGGGGTGGTTGAGTCCCCTCACATTCCAGCTTACAAATTTTGTTGTGGCTCTACTCATTCCATCTGTACAAGTCATGACTGGTGGAAGGGAACTGACTGATGTTTAGAAAGGTTTGCCCGGTAATGAAACCACATCTCCCTGGGGCTGGGGGGGGGCAGCGACCACAATGGACAGTAACAAAACACGCATAAAGAACCCCTAATGTAACATATAACCCCAATTGCTGGCCTCTCCCCAACTGAGAGGCTGCACCCTCCCTCCCTTCTAAGCCATTATGAAGTAACCTGTTCAACATCTTACCTATCGGGGCTGAGGCCCCATAAAACCTTATGCAACAACATTTTAGCTTAACAGCTGTAACATTTCGAGTCAAGGAGACCTGATCCATGTGTACGTAAGTGTCTGTATTCATATCTATATGTGTATGTGTGTGTGTGTGTGTGTGTGTGTGTGTGTGTGTGTGTGATAGTGTGCCCGTGAACTGATGTATGTATGTATGAGTCTGAGTCTGTGTATCTGAAATAAAACAATAAAGTCTACATATGTATTACAGTATAAAAGCTCGCAAACTCACCACTTACTAACAGGTTGATCCCGTCATATTACGCATTAAAACAACACTGTAAAGAATACTGACCATCCCTGGTGGTCCTAACCAGTTGTTTGTTGAGAAAACAGAATCAGCAACAGTTTTGAGAACCCTCTTTCCTCAGCTGGGACACCTGTTGTTCCAGTTCAGTGATGGTATCAGAGTGACTGTTAGCCGCCACTTCCAGGCTAGCGGTGCGTTGCTCAAGAGCGTTAGCCCTAGCGTTAGCACGCTCCATGGCCGCTTTCATTTCGTCTTTAACGATACTTATTTGTTTGCGTATCTCGGCGTTTTGGGTCTCCGCTTTCTCGTCAATTTTTGCCAGCAGTTCAGCCTTCAAAGATGTAATAGCATGAAGTATAGCTGATTGGCCTGGGTCCGTGTCCTCTGCTTGCTCTGGGGCTTTAGCACCGCTCCTCAGGTCCGGCATCTTTTTCTGTCGAAAAGTCGTAGTAAAGTTGAATAAAAACTCACGTTTTCACCACCTAATGTTGTATACTCTGCTTATTCGACACTTAATCTGTCAAAATCATGTAGTTTTGGCTCCTTGACAAAAAATAAAGGTTAATATGGGGGAGCTCAGTGACGCGCGTCTACATCACTTCGAGGCCCAACCGGAAGTCTAAATCTAAAATAGATAATTTTGAAATTATCTCTTGATAAACAGCTGTTTTTATCTTTTGTGATGTGTTTTTGTTTTACTTGTTAGATTATATTTGGGGAGTTTGGGACTTGACTATAGAAATGATCACTGACTTTTACCAGAACAACTCCACACACACACACACACACACGCTCACCTCATGAAAACAAAACCAACTCTGCTTTTACGTCTCTGAGTTCTTAGATCATCAGCCAGCTGAGCCCAGACTTTCAGTAAGATCTTACATGTAATTATTTTCTGTTACACTCTTGCAGCTCTCCTCTGATCCTGCAGAGGGTGCCCTCACACACCTGTAACTGTGTGAGGGCTGGGGGGGGGGGGTCTAGGTATTGCTAATGTTGTGGGGACTCGCCTCCCTTATGGGGACAAAAAGCAAGTCCCCGTGGTGAAAATCCTAAATTTTAGAATGAAGACTTGATTTAAAGGTAAGTTAACTTTAGGGTTAGGGTTAGGTTAGGGTTAGGTTTGGTGATGATCGCAGTGTCCTCTTTGAGGACACTCCAGGGGGCGCGGGCTCTCAGGGGTCTTAAAATAATTCCAAGAATTAAAAAATATCTCCTATTATAAAGGCCAAAGTGGCCCTTAAAAAGCCCCATAAAAATAATATAAAATAATATAAAATACAATGTGACAGAGTTTGGACCCAAGGGCAGATTCGGAGGCGGGTTTTATCATTATTATCAAGGACCTCCTGCTTGGCAGGGCCTGCAAGAACCTTATCCGCGGGTGGTCCCTTAAGTCCTGGAGGAAAAGGATTAAAAACTAAGCAGAGAGAGAGAGAGAGAGAGAGAGAGAGAGGAGGATCGGTCCAAGGTGAAAAGAAGTGCTATAAAAGGTAAGTGCTATAAGATAAGTGCTAAAAACCATAAAAAATATATATACAACCACACATAGTCACACACTTAAAACAATGTAAAAGCATCAGGGTTAGGGTTAAGGTTAGGGTTAAGGTTAGGGTTAGGGTTAGGCAGGTAGGGTTGAGGTTAGGATTAGGATAAATCTCCAGGAAATGATTGTAAGTCAATGTAATGTCCTCTGAAGTGATGGAAACACGACTGTGTGTGTGTGTGTGTGTGTGTGTTCAGTTGTGTTTTTGATGTTACCAGTCATGTTTGGACTCACCTCTTCAGTTTTATTGTGAAAACCTTGTGTTTTGTTTCCTCCATAATCCCACATGTGTTCTTTCTCAGTTTGGTGTGTTCAGTGTTAATCTGCAGTTCAATGTGGAACAGAATCAAAACAAAGAGAAAACACTGAAGGAGAAGCTGTGGACAAACTTTACACTGGAACTGAATTAAACTGAAACACTGAGAGCACCTGAACGCAAAACCAGAGCTGCTTCTTGTAAATCACGTGACCCAGAGGAGTGCCTTCATACAAGAGAAAGTTCAGGAAACAGGAAGACAGAGACACATTCACATTGACAGGTAGAGAGACAGACAGACAGACAGACAGACAGACAGACAGACAGACAGGCAGACACACACACACACACACACACACACACTCAGAGGCAGGTCTCCACTCTCATGGCTTCTCTCAGCGCTGCGTCCCTCCTGGCTCTGAGCTCCCTGATCTGTCACCTGGCTGCTTCCTCTGCAGGTGAGTGTGTGTGTGTGTGTGTGTGTGTGTGTGTGTGCAGGGCTGTAACCAGGATTTTACAAATGCCGATGTCAAAATTTGGTGTTCGGGCGGCAGCGTTGGGATGAAGGCAGAGGGAGGACATGCGGCCATTCAGTCAACATCCACCAACAAAATCATCACCCAGCGACTCCGTCAGTGTGGGGTAACATGGCCGCCGTCCACACAGAGACTATAGAACTATAAATATAACTGTAATTATACCGACAACCTTAACGTTAATTCATTCAAGTGAAACCAACGTCATTGTAACATAACGTTAACTGTATGTTACGGATGATGTTTGTCTGGTGTGGGAATAAAGTGCGGTCTGTGGCAGATTTCCGTCTTATTATTGTTGAGTCAGCCTACCCACAATCCACTGTGATGACCAAAGATCGTATAGTTACGAAAAGATGATCTACTTCCTAACGCACTGCGATGTAGAGGCACAAGTGGTTTCCCACACAAAGTATATTTGCAGTCAGTTATATCACCTTCTTTTTTCACTTGGAAAAAACACAGAGGACGTGATGTTGGTGTCCTCAATGGAAGTTACGGCCGTGTGTGTGTGTGTGTGTGTGTGTGTGTGTGTGTGTGTGTGTGTGTGTGTTACAGTCTCCGGCTCTGCTAGTGGAGGTTGCTCTACTTGACCGCCTACTGTGTGTTTACGGTTGCATACAAGCTGCGGCGTATCCGCTCCATTCTTCCCCCTGTTCCACCTGAGGAGGAATCGTGTGGACAAAAAAGAAGCAAAACAGTGTCAGACGCGCGGAACGTGAGTTCAGTGAGGCCGTCCTGAACAGGCCGTGACACGCTGTGAAACGTGTCTTTAAAGGCTGCAGCAAAACGCATTCTGCACATTACAGTGGCCTCAGATTATTTGTTATACATTTTTCATGTTTAATATTTATCACGTCGGAGAGACACCACAGAAACACCAATGTGCTATCAAATGTGTTGTACCTCATTCATGTTTATATGACACATTTGTCCGTAACAGTTGACAGAATAATTAAGCAGATGATTATTGTAATTTAAAAAATTAAAAAGTCATTCAAACTTGTCCGTTTATGACTTAATCACATTTAAACTGTGGAAACAGATAGAATATTTCTCCCAAAAGAAAACAGATTTACTTTGTGGCCGATGTGAAGCCGCTGGTGTTTTTGCTGCTTCTTGGGAAGGTTTAGCAGGAGAGTCGACCAGAAACAATGTGAGATGAGTCACTGGGACGGTCGGATGGAACAGATTTTGTACCCCGTTGAGTTTTTAGTGCCTTGATTTGCTGAGGGGGAACTCTGTCTTCTCTGTCTGGTCTGGTTTCATGAGGGATCATCAGCCAGTCGTCCTGCTGGTTCCAGTCCAGTCCTGTGTGCACGGGCCTGCTGTCACAGGTCCAAACCTCATCACCTTCACTGAGACCAGTGAGAACAATCACATCATGTTTGATTATCAAACAATCATATACAGTTTATTTTTCTGAAAATGTAATGAAACCCAGACTCTACTCCAGCCTCCACTTTTGTATCAGGAAGACAGAAATGACCAATCTAGAAGCAGAGGACAATAAAGTTGAGACGACAGGATGATTATTCTCAGAGGGTTTATGTTCACAGCTCAGCACAGAGGGGAGTTCAGCTGCAGGTTTTACTGTACAGACTGTAGATATGATGGATGTTCTCTGCACTTACAAATGACTTGTGCTTATTTGTGAACGGGGCTGATGTTCAAACTGATGAGCCAATGATTTGAAGTTTGAACTGACAGAAACTGGAATATTTATGAAGATCTGTGTTGTTAACTTTTCTGTTCTGGGTTTGCTTTTCCATCGTCCTTTAGCCCTGATCCACAACCTGAAAGCTCAACCTGGAGACGATGTCACCCTGAGCTGTCAGGCTCCTGATGGTGTCGACATCACAGCAGTAGAGTGGAGCAGAACTGACATGAAGGAAGAAGAATATGTCTTCTTCTACCAAGACGGGCACACTGACTCAGGCCACCAGCATCCATCTTTTAAGAACCGGGTGGAGTTGAAAGACAAAGACACAAAGAACGGCGACCTGTCTGTGATTCTGAAGAACTTGAAGAAGGAGGACAGTGGAACATACGAGTGTCGCTATAAAGCTTCTGGTGAAGGACGCATGAAGAGAGCTTTCATTGAAACTGCTCCCACCAGCACCATCAGGCTGGAGGTTGTAGGTCCAGGTGAGTTTACCTGGGACAGGATGACATCTGACCTGAGGTCTGTTTTATTTCATGTTGGAGGTGGATTCTGAACAGACACAGGACAGAAATATGAGAGCTTGACTTTATACTTTGATCATGATTTCATAGCACTACAGTAGATAATGACTGATGTGAGCAGCAGGAATCATTTCTTCTGTTTCCTTCCTTATTGTTAAATCTATATTTTTAAATGTATAAAGTGAGGTCCATTTTTCAAAAGGCCTTGTCCCAGCTGCTCCACAAGTGAAGCCCTTCACAGATGGACATGTTGTCTTGAACATGTGTCCTAACCCTTGTTGGTACCAAACATGTTCCCCTCAGTTCAGTCAGTGAGAGTCAGGAGAGAAAACTGACATGTTTCCAGACAAACTCCCACATGAGTCTGATGAGGAGGACATGCAGCCTTTTCCTCTGACCCTCATCTGTTTACTCACCAACCTGACTTTGTCTCTGTCTCTGTCTTTGATTTTGATTTTTTGTTTCAGACTCTGTGAATGACCATGACCGTCGTAACCCTGCTGGGCGTGGACGAGCTGCAGCGGCTGTCCTCCATTGGCAGTGCTTATTGTGGTTCTTTCTGCTGTGGCTGTTGTGATGCGCAGAAAACAAAAAGCAAGTAGAGAACACAGAGAAGAGAATGGTTAGGTTGCATGAGCTCCTCAGCAGGAGTGTGTCAGGAGTGTGTTGTGGTTCTGGATCAAGATGCTGAGTCAGGTGGAGGAGGCGGCGGGGTCGGGCTTCACAAGTGAGGTTTCAGGTCAGTGCAGTCACTAGTGAAGGTGTGGGAGAACAGCAGTAAAGTGGTTGAGTCATAGAGAAACAGTAAAATGAGCAAAGTGGGGGTCAGAGTGGTGGCAGAGCTGCTGTCAGAGCAGAGCAGCTGCAGGAGGCTTTAGTGGAAGGAGCCAGACGCTGATTCTGACCAGTGAATAATGAGATGATGCCACGATCAAACTCACAGAATAAATCCAAAACATCTAAAGAGCACCAGATCAAAACCAGAAGCAGAGATCCCATGAAAGAGTGTGAGGTGAGGGAGAGAGCAGCTGCAGTGTTGAGGCAGCTCCTGAACACAGAACCACAAACACAAACCTTCATCCTGACCACAGCAAGCAGCAGCTTGGCTTCAGCTTCCACATGCAAATGAGTGGAAGTGCACATGGAACACAGATGATCTGCACTTATTCATTTGTTCTTCTGAAGGTCACATTAAGCTGTGGCAGCTACGCAGAACGCTGACTAAACTGCATATTGGAAATGGCACTTTTGATTTTGCATTTGTATTTTTCATCATGATTATAAATTTGTGAGGCCGAACAGGCTAGAAAAATCCTTTCTATCTTTAACTTATATATATATATATATATATATATATATATATATATGTACTCACAAAAAGTTAGGGATATTTGGCTTTTGGGTGAAATTTATGGAAAATGTAAAAAGTTCACGCTACAGTGATATTATATCATGAAAGTAGGGCATTTAAGTAGAAGCATACACTGGTGATTTCCTCATCTCAAACAATTTCTTGAAACAAAAGCCAACAACAGTGGTGGATATACCACAACAAAAAATGTCAGTGTCAATAACTTGTCATGTGCCCTTGAGCATCAATTACAGCTTGACAACGACGTCTCATGCTGTTCACAAGTCGACTTATTGTCTGCTGAGGCATGGCATCCCACTCTTCTTGAAGGGCGGCCCTCAGGACATTGAGGTTCTGGGGTACAGAGCTCCGAGCCTCTACACGGCCACTCAGCTGATCCCATAGGTTTTCTATGGGATTCAGGTCTGAGAAAGTGCAGGCCACTCCATCTGAGGTACCCCAGTCTCCAGCAGCCGTTCCCTAATGATACGACCTCCATGAGCTGGAGCATTTTCACCTTTTTTTGTTAAGTACATAACTCCACATGTGTTCATTCATAGTTTTGATGCCTTCAGTTAGAATCTACAATGTAAATAGTCATGAAAATAAAGAAAACGCATTGAATGAGAAGGTGTATTCAAACTTTTGGCCTGTACTGTATATATATATATATATATATATATGTGTGTGTGTGTGTGTGTGTGTGTGTGTGTGTGTGTGTGTGTGTGTGTATGTGTGTGTGTGTGTGTGTGTATGTATGTATATATATACATATATATATATATATATATATATATACATAATGTCTAGTTGTTCTGGTCAGTATAATGGTTGGTATAATAACACACCTCTGCTTTCAGTTCAGTAGCTGCTGCTTTACAATAACATCCACAACAAGTGTTACCAGGCTTAATGAGCTAAAGTCTAATTGATTGTGGATGTGTTATCTGTGAATCCTTATATTGTTGTATTGTTTACTTTATGCATCTCTCCTGATTATTTGAGAATAATCCACTAAATGTGATGTAAGTGCAGTGAAGTGGTGCAGCACACAGTGAACACTGAACCATCACCTGGTCATCACACACCAAGCCTGTGTGTGTGTGAAGAGACACGCTGAGTCATGATTTGGTGATGATGATGATGATGATGATGATGATGATGAAGATGATGTCTGTTAATGTGACTGCAGCTCTGTGTGTATTTTAAATAACAGCTGCAGCTTCTCTGCTTCATTCGTCTGGTTTGAACAGACTTTATTCTTCACAGATTCTTCCTGTGTATCTGAAGTTTTTCTTGACTTTGCTGTAAATTCATTTATAATGTAAAACACTTTGTCATTCATATTTTCTCAGGTTTTTTATGATTCATTTATCATTCATTCTGTAAAGCACTTAGCAGTTCGCTGTAATGCACATGTTGAACAGATCTAAGGATCGTGGAAGTGAAAAACATTTTTTTCAAAAACTTTGACTTGACCTGCTGATTGATGCTTCCTGAAATAAAAACCAGCTCAGCCTGACGTGTGTGTGTGTGTGTGTGTGTGTGTGTGTGTTTTGTTGTTTCAGATAGAGAGAGCTCAGCTTGTGTGATAAAGCTGTGGAATAGTTAAACATGTCTGAACAAGAGCAGAGGGGTTCAGTATCGCCCCAACCAAAAAGAACAACAACTAAACTAACAGAGAGAAAGAAGACAGACTTTTTGTTTTTTCCTGTTGATTTATGTATAGATATAGAGAACAGATGGGTAATAACATGTCTGTTTCCAAACCGTGCAGCTTCTCTGTCCACAGAAAAAGAGTCTAAGTGCATTAGTGCAGCCCACAGCCCAGCACTGAGTGGACTTGTCTTTCTAGACTCCTGGTCAGGCCTCAGTGTTGTGTCTGTCACCACAGGACAGGGAGGAGGATGCTGGGAGGTTTAGGTTTCGGTGGAAGGAGCGGCTGGTGGAGCTGCTGCTGGCGGACAGTACTCATCCAAAGATGGAGAAGTTGTTCTGTCTCGTGCTAAAAGCCTCCTGGTCATGTTGAAGGTTTGGCCTGATGTGGAAGTCTGGGCGGTGGGGTTTCCCAGCCACGTATGAATGCACTGAAACGCAGGAGATAGACAGACAGACAAACAGACAGACAGACAGACAGACAGACAGACAGACAGACAGATAGATAGATAGATAGATAGAAACTTTCTTAATCCCCGCAGGGAAATTGTAACGCAGCACATAAAACAGCCACACATAACACAATAGAACACTAAAACCACATTAAAAACAGACTAAAAAGTGCAGTAAAATAAATAAAATAAAATACAATGATAACAATGATACAGTCTGTGGGTCAGTCTGGATCAGTCTGTAGGTCAATCTAGATCAGTCTGTGGGTCAGTCTGTGGCTTAGTCTGGATCGGTCTGTGGATCAGTCTGTGGCTCCATTATCCATGATGGTCAATATTTTGGACAGTTGTCTCTCTGTCACCACATCCTCCAGTGAAACCAGCTTTGAGCCAATTATGTTTCCAGGTTTTTTAATGAGCTTATTCAGTCTGTTGGAGTCTTTTGCAGTGGTGCCGCTGCCACAACACACAACAGCAAAGAAGGTAGCACTGGCAACTATCTATCTAAAAAAAAAAAAAAAAAAAGTGAATTTCCCAGTCTGGGATCAATAAAGTATACCTATCTATTCTATCTATCTATCTAACAGCAACTGGTAAAAAACGTGGAACATTTTGTGGCACACATTATAAGACCTGAACTGTCTTAAAAAAATAGAGCCTGCTCATCCCTTTCTTATGAATGGCAGTCATGTTGGTGGACCAACCCGGTCTGTCGTTGAGGTAGACTCCCAGGTATTTATAGGAGCTGACCGACTCCACATCACAGCCCCTAATGCAGACTTGATTAGGTGGGCTCCTTTTCTTCCAGAAGTCTTTTGTCTTTTGTCTTGGCCACGTTAAACTGGAGGTCTTCTCCACCGCCTCGCTGATGTTATGCATATGTCTTTTTCTTCTCCTCGCTGCAGAAATGGCGTCTGCATGGGCTAACTCAGAGGGCAGACTTTGCCTTCCATGAGATAAAACTGATAATATTAACTTCTGAAAACTGCAGCTAAAGGAGTTCAGCCACCCCTGCTGTGTCTTTAAAGGTTGAGGGAATGTTTTTACTGGCCTTTTGTAAGCACATCTGCATCTTCAGATTCTTTCAGTTTAAACCAGACAACTCTTCTTTAATTAGGGTTATGGTTAATTAAAGTACAGTATTTTGATCAGATTTCAAAAACAAAACTGGGAAACCTGATCAATAATTAGGATGTTCAGCTCATATTACTGAAGACTGTCAAAGTGACAGATTCAGCATCAGAAACCAGAGAAATATTTCACATCAGATACTTTGCTGGTTTTAAATAATGCAGATTTTTGCACCTGGGCCTTTGATGCTCCTGCATTTCAGAAATCAGGTATGTGGCATTCAGAGAGGGCAATGCAGCAGCACTCAGAGCAGCCAGACAGAACCTGACGGTGGGCATAAAGAGAGCAAAGTCCACATATGCTCTCAAGATCCAGGGACATTTCAACTCAAATGACCCACAGCATGTGAAAAGGCATCAGGAGCGTCACTGATTACAAGAGGAGTGACTCTCTGTGCCCTGAGGACCCAACGCTCCCCGACACTCTGAATGCCTTCTACGTTCGCTTTGAGGCGTCCAATACCACCACTTCCTCCCTGCTCACCCCCTCCCATGATGAGCTGCTCCTGACTCAGCCCTTGCTCTGATGAGCCCCCAGTCATTAGCGTCACAACAGCTGAGGTGAGGAGAACACTGAAGAGAGTTAACCCTGGCTTCAGGCCCCGATGGGATCCCTGGCAGGGTTCTGAAGGACTGTGCACACCAGTTGTCCGAGGTCCTGATGGACATATTTAACATCTCACTGTCCCAGGCCAAAGTCCCATCATGCCTCAAGTCATCTGTAATCACCCCTGTGCCAAAGACCTCCACAGTATCATGCCTCAATGACTACCGCCTGTTGCACTCACCCCTGTCACCATAAGGTGCTTCGAGAGGCTGGTGTTGAGGCACCTGAAGCAGACCATCAACATGGCTGAGGACTCCTTCCAGTTTGCGTACAGGCAGAAATGATCTACAGCTAATGCCATATCAACTGTGATCCACCAGGCCTTCTCCCATCTGGAGAATAAGGACTCCTGTGTGAGGCTCCTGTTTCTGGACTTTAGGTCTGCATTCAATTCCATCATCCCGCAGAAGCTCGTGTCCAAACTAGCAACACTGGTGACTTCCTCATTCCTATGCAACTGGGTCCTGGATTTCCTGACCTGCAGGCCACAGAGTGTCCAGGTCAACAACAACAGATCCTCAACCATCATCCTGAGTACTGGCTCCCCTCAGGGCTATGTGCTTAGCTCGCTGCTGTACACACCGATGTCCTACGACTGCAGAGCTCACCACAGTGGAGCAGCTGTGGAAATGGTCCCCTCCATCAGGTACCTTGGGATGCATCTAAACAACACCCTCACCTGGCACACCAACGCCATGGCTGTATTGAAGAAAGCCCATCAGTGCTTCTATTTCTTGAGGAAGCTGAGGAAGGCAGGACTTGGCGCTGACATCCTCAGGGCCTTCTACAGCTATGGGGTGGAGAGTGTCTTAACATCCTGCCTCACGGTGTTGTATGGCAGCTGCATTGTGGCAGAAAGGATGGTGTTGCAGAGCGTGGTAAAGTCTGCACAGAGGACAATTGGCTGCAGCTTATCACCCATCAGCAACATCTATAGACAAGTTTATGCACCAAACCCTGGGGGATGCCATTACCCTACAAAAATGCACTTCATAAAATAGTCTATAGCACCAAATGCAGGAAGAGAGCCGTCTGCCTTCTCCATGACCCCACCCACCCTGCACACCAACAGCTTCTACCCAGATGCAGTCAGACTACTTAACCCTTACCCCCATATACTTTAACAATCTGCACCCTGACTCTGCTGTTGATGGCTGTTGACTGTCGTTGGTTGTTGGTTGCTGTTTTTCACTGGGTTTTTTTGCGCCCCATTGCTGCCTTTGCACTCTGTTGCTTCTAGTATACATGTGCAATACTGTACTCATAGCCAGATGTTTATTGTTATATCTTATTTATTTATTTACTTTTTTATTCTTTTATACTGCTGCACACACACAGAGAACTGGGTAACTGTATTTTGTTCACTCATGTTTCATGGTTGAATGACAATAAAAGTCTTAAGTCTTAAGAAGTCTGAAGTGTTCATAACATGAAAGAAAACAGACATGAGACGTTTTTGTCCACGTGATGTTTATAATTAAACATGTTTGAAACTTGACAGTGATGACATGTACAGTGGTAGATTGGTAAGCCATACATGTTCCACCTCTAATCTTGCAGCTATCTAACAATTATTTTCATACTAACTGGCATTCATGTGGGTAAATATGAGCGTGAGCAAGCATTTTATATATGACAAGCGTGACTCAGCAGCCTGTATTCCTTTTTTATTGAAATTGTCAGTGTCCAGTTACTGCAGGACTCTGGCAGGGTTAACTTTTGTTTTACTCCTTTTTGTCCTCATCCATTCATCTCAGAAGTCATGCTCGGTGGTGACATCTGCAATGACATCATCATACTCGTCATCCAATCCCTGCACTGTTGCCATGGAGACAGGTGGCTCAGGTCCTGTAGGTCAAAGTTGAAGAAAAATTCAGAAAATCTGTCCTCTACTAATACAGGACCGGTACTGACAGAGGCAACAGCAGGATTCATTTATTTACATCGACTGAATCCACAGCAAAAACTGATTTTTCTAAGTTTGGCTGATGATATTTTTCTAGTCTCTGACCTGGTGTTGGCAGTAAACAGCAGCAAGAGAGCACAAGACAGAGAGACGGTCAGTCAGTCAGTCTCTTACCTGCAGACCTCTGGCGCCACAGAGACACCAGGAGCAGAGTTGAGATGCAGTAAGGACAGAACACCACTAGGTGGCAGAGCAGTCTGACAGGAGACAGCAGGGGAGCTGAGTCAGTGGGTGCTGACATGGAAGTGGATGGAGCCCTAGCAGTGGGTGGGGCTTTGGCAGTAGGCAGGGCTTTGGTAGTGGGTGGAGCTAGAGAGAGCAACACACATGGACAAATGAAATAAAGATGAGAGTTAAGGAAATGTTCTGGAGACATTCTGGTTCTGCTGTGGACGGCACCTGCAGTGTTCACCAGTGACACCAGTGCTCTGACAGCTTTGCAGTGGTTTTGGTGGGAACTGTGGGAAATATCTTGCACAATGTCATGTGGCTTACTTCCAAAAATGTTTCCCTCTGTTTTCTTCTTGTCAGCTACTGCTTTCCTGCTAATAGCGCTTTTTCACACCTGTTTGTTGTTTGGTTCAAAACTGTCCTCCTTACACATTACACATTAATTCTGGTGTTCATTCTAGTGTTCAAACAATAAGTGATCTTTCATACATGTAGAGTTTGATTAGCAGTCAACAAGCCACCAGTGTTGGCAGTCGATATGAGTGTTAGCTTGTGTTTTGCCACAGCGTTCGACCCGTCTTTGAGAGGGAGGAAGGACAGCTCAATGACAAATCTGACAGTCTGAGAAATAGAGCTTTCTCACATCAACTCTGCTGCTACAAGTTAAGTCTGCTGCTGTAAGTTCATGTTAGTGAGGAAGACACAGAGAAACTGGCTCACCTGCCACAGCCAGCCGGCTGGTTGCTGACTGTCCATAACCAGAGATGGTGCAGTGGTAGAGACCTTCATCAGACTTGGAAACATTGTGGATGGTCATCTGTCGTGCAGACTCAGTCCTGATGAGCGAGCCATCTTTATAGAAATCAGCTGGGAGGTTGGAGGGAGACCTGGTTGTACAGTTCAGAGTCACAGCAGCTCCCTCCATCACAGGAAGGACAGGACTCTGCAGGATCACATCACCACCTGAACACAGAGACAAACCACAGGATTTCATCCATTTATGGCTCCAGAAAGTCAGAGGAATACTTTATTTTGCTGTTTTGAATTGAAAAAAGGTCTTTTATTTTACAGGAGGATATGTTGTTTTTGCTTTTATTTTTGTATGAATTCTTTTTTAAAAAATTTTTTTGAGTGCAATGTGGTGTTTGTGGAGCAGTAAAGGTGAGTAGCTGCTGTGTGGACTCACCAGTGATGGTGATGTTGACGGTGTTGCTGGTTGCTCCCTCTCTGGACTCACACCAGTAAACTCCACTGTGTGATGGGAGAGTAAAACTGATTCTGCAGAAGGAAGCTGTTAGTTTTCCCCAGTTGCGCCCACACTCTGACATGGTTTCTATGGTTGTGTTCCTCTTCACTGTCCATCCAGCAGAGTCTTCCTCACAGCTCAGATGAAGAGACTCACCATAAAACAGCTGAGCTGTGCTGGGCCTGAGAGTCAGGGAGGCTGGGTGGGGGTGGAGAGGAGGGACAAAGGACAGAGGGCTGACTGGGCTGACTCTTGTAAAGCTGGAAGTCAGAGACTCTCCTAACACTTTTGGGCCTGCAGCCAGAGAAGTGCACTGACCTTGTTGGGCCTGCAGCACAGAGACACGGTCAGCACTGAGGACACAAGAGACTCGGCTTGGTTTGAGCTTTTCACACCATCACACAAGACAGCTGCACTCCAACAACATGCAAACTGGGCTGTGGACTTCCTGTCAAACCTGCTAAAGTCTGCAGGCCAATCATTTGGCTTCACTGTGTTTCATAAAGACTTGACTGGAGATTTAATCCAGCACAGATGCAGGAGAAACACATGAAGGCATTTGTGCATCTTCCACCAATCAGTTGATACTGATGTGAACGTGTGTCTAACCCTAACCCTAACCCTAACCCTAAGGTAAGTAAACAAAGACTAAGGTAAGTAAACAAAGACTAAGGTCAGTAAACAAAGACTAAGGTAAGTAAACAAAGACTGAGGTAAGTAAACAAAGACTAAGGTAAGTAAAGAAAGACTAAGGTAAGTAAACAAAGACTAAGGTAAGTAAACAGCCAGTTTGTACTCACAGAGCAGCCGTAGTAGAGATGGGCTCTCCATTCCACAGCTCGCTGATATGAGATCAACACTTTGAGTTTCATCAGTCACACCAAGTAAAACCCGCCCCCTTCCTCTGTGAGTGTGACAACATGTTTTGGGCTGTTTGTGGTTTTCTGCCCAGCAGCAACTGGGAAAGACAAACGGGAACAATAGTTTATTCAGTCCAGTTTGATATTATTTAGTTTATTTGTGCTGTGAAGAAAACAACAACAACAACATAGGACTGAAATGATGAATCTGCAGCACAGAGTTTGTAGCAGAGTGTGAATGACAGCCGAGCACAGCTTGGTGGTGGACAACAGGACGTTCTGCGTCATTGCAAAATGCATCAAAAGGCAAACACACCTTGAAGGTGACATGTGGAAAATGAGGTAACTTTATCATATAATTCAGTATCATCATCATCATAAGTTAGGCTATTAATTTAGGATGATTTAATGTTCAAGTTCTCAATACGGAAATCACAAACATTCACTTCCCCCTTGTTGACCACAACCACATGAAAAAACAGAGCATGCTCTTGTACCAGCTAGCTAGCGTGTATGACACCCACCCACCCACACACATCCTGTCACATCAGTGTGTTTCCAGGTAAGAGAAGTGATGCCTGACAATCGGTCTTGCTGCTGTCATTAAAGCTCTCCCTCGGCTGTCTGGGCATCACACTGACTTTCTGAGGCCTCGTTCAGACTGACAGCCCAAATCTGTTTCTGGCAGATCCAGGTTGGTTTGCAGAAAGCCTGCACAGTGAAAAGCCACATGAAAAGCCACTTTTGTAGGTGAAGTGTGACTCCAGTCTGATTTCTAAAGAAGTGTCTCAGTCAGTCGCTCTGGACGCTCAAATCGGATGTCAGAGTCTTTCGTGTGTCTTGTGACGTGACGCAGCGATGACATCAGATCCAGAGTGAGGGAGGTGCAGAGCAGAATCCCTGCTGCTGCTGGCAGAGCGGCACGCAGACGCTCAAATAAACCGTCTGCCGACACTTTGCACAGAAGCTTCTGGATGTTTCTCCTGCTCCCACGGTAGAAAGTCACATCATCGGCGTACGGGGTTACTGATTCCTAGGTGGTTACCATAGCAGCCTGCGCAGACAATCTGGCGATGTCTGGACACACAAATCTGATCTGATCACTTGTGAGTGACGATGTGGACAGTCTGTCTCCAAGATCTGATCTGAGATCTGATTGGCCTGCAGGCTGAACCTTCCTGTCACTCACACACTCCCAGACCAGAGATCTGTTCTCTGCAAATCCCATGCTTTGTCTCGTCTCCGCTGTTTTTGCGCCACCATGTGGTGCCAAAACAAACCCGCAGGCGTCACACACACACTTTCAGGTGTACAGACTTTGGCACAACGCAGGGTTTTGTGTGTGTGTGTGTGTGTGTGTGTGTGTGCGTGCGTGTGTGTGTGTGTGTGTGTGTGTGTGTGTGCAGCTGCCGGTGTGCTGCTGCTCAGTTTGTGAACATGAAGATGGTTTTTCCTCTGAGTCTTGTTCATCCTGCTAACAGCTGACCAGTCCCCCCCCCCCACTGAGCTCGAGCTGGGTTGGCATCTGGTGTTTGATATAATTACTGCATCGTGCCTCCATCTTACAACTGGAGGAATAAAAGGGAGCACAGCTTCTGAGGAAACAGTTCAAAAGAGTGAGGAGCTGCAACCTGTTGAATTCAAACAAACTGGAGCCAAATGACGAGAGCTTTGCCTCTTTTGTCCATTGAAAGGTCAACCTCCTGCATTATTTGTACTGCCTCTGCACCTATCGCCATGACGATGCTTGTGCAGTGTGCATGTGCACCTTGAAGTAGCAGGTGTTTTTCTTAAGGTGAGCTCACAGCAGACAGACTGCATTTAAACAGCAGCTGGAAGTGGCAGAGGCATCACACAGAGAGCTGAACCAACAGACTGAACACAAACTGCAATCAGCATTACTATTTAGAGAAAATAAAACAAATGCAATAAGTAGGTCCTGTATAAAATATGTGTGAGATGAGGCTGTTAATAGACTGCAGTTGTGGTTTCATGACCCAGTTTGTTGCAGCCAACATGAAAAAATAAACAGACTAAAAACACACTGGTGAATACAGAGAGAAAGACAGGATGTAGAGATTGGTTAGCCACAGCCAAGCCTGAGCAAATGTCAAGTTTCCATCTGATGACTATATACATCATACACCACACACACACACACACACACACACACACACACACACACACACACAAAGACTGTTACAGGTAAAACTGTTTATGGGTTTGAAGTTCTGGGTGCCCTCCATCTTGGCTGAACCCAGACAGTCTCTCTCTCTGGTGTTTCCTGAGTTTTGTGGCGGTTCTTAAGGCTTCTAACCCTGATAATCAGAATATAAATCAGAACACAGAAGTTTGTCTTTCAAGAAAACAGATATGAGACATTTTTGTCCAGGTGATGTTTTTAATTCAACATGTTTGAAACTTGACAATGATGACATGTACAGTGGTAGATTGGTAAGCCATGCATGTTCCACCTGTAATCTTGCAGCAATCTAACAATTATTTTCATACTAACTGGGATTCATAATGAAGTCATATTTTTCACCATGTTGTTTCTCCTCGTGATGTTTTCCATCGAGGTCAAGGAAAAGTGGTTAGGAGAGGAAGCAGGCTGTGATTTTTTTGGACTGCTTGACAGCAGCCGATGTTTTGTCTAAACTGACTGTCAGCGTCCAGTTACTGCAGGACTCCTCTGGCAGGGTGACCTTTTGTTTTACTGCTTTTTGTCCTCATCCATTCATCTCAGAAGTCATGCTCGGTGGTGACATCTGCAATGACGTCATCATACTCGTCATCCAATCCCTGCAATGTTGCCATGGAGACAGTTGGCTCAGGTCCTGTAGGTCAAAGTTGAAGAAAAATTCAGAAAATCTGTCCTCTACTAATACAGGACCGGTACTGACAGAGGCAACAGCAGGATTCATTTATTTACATCGACTGAATCCACAGCAAAAACTGATTTTTCTAAGTTTGGCTGATGATATTTTTCTAGTCTCTGACCTGGTGTTGGCAGTAAACAGCAGCAAGAGAGCACAAGACAGAGAGACGGTCAGTCAGTCAGTCTCTTACCTGCAGACCTCTGGCGCCACAGAGACACCAGGAGCAGAGTTGAGATGCAGTAAGGACAGAACACCACTAGGTGGCAGAGCAGTCTGACTGGAGACAGCAGGGGAGCTGGAGGAGGGGCTGGTGTTGTTGGTGGTGTTGTAGCTGAAGGCAGAGAGCAGTGTGGCGGGTCAGGTGAAAGTGCAGATGGGAGTAAATGTGAGTTTCAGCGTTTCAAAACGCTGAAACTCACTTGAACGTTTGGACAAGAATTCTTGCAGCACCTGCTCATGTCAGAGAAACTGGCTCACCTGCCACAGCCAGCCAGCTGGGTGGAGACTGTCCATAACCAGAGATGTTGCAGTGGTAGAGGCCTTCATCAGGCTTGGAAACATGGTGGATGGTCATCTGTCCTGTAGACTCAGTCCTGATGAAGGAGCCATCTTTATAGAAATCAGCTGGGAGGTTGGAGGGAGTCCTGCTGGTCAGCCAGCTGGTCAGCAGGCTCTCGATGGTCCCTCTGTAGAAGGTGGTTAGGATGGGAGGGGGGAGGGAGGCTCTTCTCATCCGCCGTAGGAAGTGCAGGCGCTGCTGTGCCTTCTTCGCCAGGGAGGAGGTGTGGAGTGACCGGCCGAGGTTGTCGGTGATGTGCACCCCCAGGTACTTGGTTGTGCTCACGACTTCCACGGCTGTGTCGTTGATGAGGAGGGGTGTGTGGCTGGGTCTGGATCTCCTGAAGTCCACGATGATCTCCTTAGTTTTATCGACATTCAGGACCAGGTTGTTCACCTTACACCAGTCCACAAGATGTTGCACTTTCTCCCTGTAAGCCAGTTCGTTATTGTCCTGAATGAGGCCCACAACTGTTGTGTCGTCCGCGTACTTCAGGATGTGGTTGCTGCTGTACCTGGGGCGACAGTCGTGGGTCATCAGGGTGAACAGCAGGGGGCCTGGGGGGAGCCGGTGTTCAGGGAGATGACACTGGAGGTGTTGTTACCCACTCGGACAGACTGGGTTCTGTCGGTGAGGAAGTCCAGCAGCCAGTTACACAGGGAGGTTTTGAGGCCCAGGGGCTCCAATTTGCATACCAGGTCCTGGGGGATGATCGTATTGAATGCTGAGCTGAAGTCCAGGAACAGCATCCGTACGTGGGTGTTCTTTCCCTCCAGGTGCTCCAGGCTCAGGTGGAGAGCAGTGGAGATGGCATCCTCAGTGGAGCGGTCACAGAAATCTCTTAGCCTCACCTTAATGACACTGTCCTGAAAACACCTCCTGTCAAATAACAGGATTAACTTAAAGACTAGGGGCTCTATTTTCCCAGTGCAGCGCAGGGTGGCACAGTGAGGCGAATCTGGGCAGAGCTATTTTGGACCAGCGTAACCCGAGGGACGCACAGTTTTGAATTTTGGCAGACCAACGTGCACTGAGGTGGGAGTGGCGACGCAGCAGGGGGAGGTGTCGACAGATTCAGCTTGGCGCAGTGACATTTCGTGCCAAAAGGCTTCGCCGAGGTGCGCCAAAAGCTCGCCATCTGAAACCACGTCTACTTTCGGCGCAAGGTGCAGCGGAGCCGGCACAATGGAAGTTTGGCTGACAGGCGGGCAGTGCGCACACGTCACCAAAACCCCTCAGATTGTCAGACACATTAACAATGCAATAAATACCCACAAAAACCACCATTCAATGCTGTAATTTCAATCAGCACATAAATGTATCTCCATATCGACTGTCCCGTCACATCTGATGTCAGATCAAAGGAGACTGGCACCGTCTGGCAGCGTCATGGAAACCCAACCTGATCACCTGTCAGTCAAACAATGTGTCCAGTACTGTGATGTCTTTTTTCCAGTCATGGTGTCTGGCGCTGCTCGTGTTAACTACACAGTTCTTCTTCCATATATATAAAAATTCCACACTGGGTTTCCGTTATCCGGTAATCACCGGACTATGACTAGTAAATCTGCCAAAGTCCGGTAATTTTTAAATGTCCGGTGGAAATATTCCCTCTAAGCACAATTTGAATTTTATTAAAACAGGCAATTTCCACGTAATTTTATTTATTTATTTATTTATTTTTTAAATAGCCTGCGTGATCCCTGTCTCCGGTGTACCAGAGAGAGAGAGAGAGAGAGAGAGAGAGGTTTTTCTCTGCAGAACCGGATCAAAACAGCTCGGCAAAGTCGCCTGGGGGAGAACAAGGTCACAAGACTGATGCGCATTGCAAGTTGTGGAGAGACACTTGAGACTTTTGATTTTAATTCAGCTGCTGAATTAAGTTTTTATTGCATCTATTTGATTTCAAGTTGGCAGCACGCCGCGTTATTAAAATGGTATGAGCCCGTTTTTTTGTTTGCAAATTGTAGTTGCAATTCTTTGCAATTGTATGCAATGTTCATGTTAAAAGAGCACAGGCTTGTGCAATATTTATTTATTTATTTTAGACATTACGCACGTGAGACAATTGACGGCACTCATTTAATTTGATACAGCCTACTTCTTAATAAAAAGATTACGCTATAAATTGACATGCCTTGATATCATTCTTATATAGCCTGCATATAATTTTAAGCTCAGTAAATTCAGATAATATTTGACCGGAATTTCAAACATTTGTCCGGTAAATTGAAAACCTGTCCAGTGCCAATTTTTCTAACGGAAACCCTGATTCCACACAAATCGAAAATGTAAAATGCATCAGTTCCGTGTCAGACTCTGGGCGTTTAGAACAGCGAATGTAAAAGCTTTCATGAACCGGATTTTGTTTTAATCTCCAGTGTGTTGTTGCATCAGTAAGTGATGGAGTCGAAAGTTGCAAAACAAACATGTATTTATATGAATATGGCGAGGATTATCCTTTGATTAAAAATGGGGACTTCACACTTAAATTTGTATTTATATAATTATATTGCTTGTAAAAATCAATAACTTTAACAGACGGTGACAGAGCTGTCCCTCCTCCCTTGCGCTGGTAGGAGGGACAGACGAGTATTTGTGCCACCGTGCACAGCGTACCAAACTTGCAAAATCCACTTGGCCACACCCAGTTGTACCTGCGCTGTGCCCCCGCCTCGCCCGGAATGAGAAACTAGAGCCCATTATGTTTTACATAACAGTCTAGCACCCCTGGTTGTTTTCTTTCAGTGCTGCAGTATTTTGGGGGCCTGTCTCCCGGTGGTGTTTGATTCTGAGCTTGGCTCACTGTTCTGCATTGCCCTGCTGAATGATTTCTGTTTGTTTGAGAATTTCCTTGGTTTTCTGCATTATCATTAGTATTATCATTTCTCATCCGAGGGTCTACCTGGTTACTGGAGTTGTTACTCTGGCCGGCCCTGAGCCTGGTCTTAGAACATTGTTATTAGTGCTTGTTACGACCTGTGGTCGTGGCGACTAAAGTGTTTTTTTTTCAGAGATTGCTGTGCCTGATTGGCTGCCGGCAAGGACGACCGGGATTGGTCCAGCCAGCGGGAGAGGGCTATATAAGGAGACCGGACGAAGACGGAAGCGGCATTCTTCTTCCGCTCCCAATTCCACACTCCCTGATTTTTGCTCTGTGTTGTGTGCGTGTGACAGGGATTTTTAGCTTCCTGTGTCTGTGTACTTTCCAGGTGACGTTCCAAACTGTAAGCCAAGTGTACTACAACATCCAAGTAAACCTCTCTCATTCCCACTGGTCAGTCACACCAATCACACTTGACTGGGTGGAGCCTGGAGGTGGTCCTCTTCAGTAGCTCACACTTCCCTTCAACTCTTTCAAGTCTGACTTGCAATTTTAACTGCACAACAACAATTTTTCTATCTGCGCCACAACATGGCGTCGCTACCACACCCTATTTGTTCACCTCGAACTGTCTCTCCTCAACCATACAACACTTCTCTCACACCCTCACTCTTACATACATCAACAGGAAAAAAACAAAGTCTGTCTTGTTTCTCTCTGTTAGTTCAGTCGTTGTTCTTTTTGGTTGGGGCGATACTGAACCCCTCCTCTCTTGTTCAGACATGTTTAACTATTCCACAGCTTTACCACACAAGCTGAGCTCTCTCTATCTCAAACAACAAAACACACACACACACATACGTCATGCTGAGCTGGTTTTTATTTCAGGAAGCATCAATCAGCAGGTCAAGTCAAAGTTTCAAGAAAAATATTTTTCCCTTCCACGACCCTGAGGTCTGTTCAACATGTGCATTACAGCGAACTGCAAAGTGCTTCACAGAATAAATGACACATGAATCACAAAGAATCACAAAGAAAATTTAAATTAAAGTGTTAAAGTGTTTTACATTATAAATGAATTTACAGCAAAGTCAAGAAAAACTTCAGAGGAGGAATCCCAGCCTCCATCACTACAGACTTCTGTTATTGACATGCATGTACAAATACAGTGAAAACAGATGGTTACACACACACACACACACACACACAGTTGTGTTTCCATCACTTCAGAGGACATTACATTGACTTACATTCATTTCCTGGAGATTTATCCTAACCTTAACCCCAACCCTACCTGCCTAACCCTAACCCTAACCCTAAAGTTATCTTAGCTTTAAATCAAGTCTTCACCCTAAAATGAATGATTTTCACTTATGGGGACTTGCTTTTTGTCCCCATAAGGGAGGCGAGTCCCCACAACATGACTGTGTAAACAGATTTATGTCCCCACAACATTAGCAATACCTAGACCACACACACACACACACACACACACACACACACACACACACACACACACACACACACACACACAAGCTGAAGGTGCTAATGAACATCATGTGATGAATCTGCCTCGTTCTTAAACACTGGTGAACTTAAAGCCAGAGGTAGAAAGAAAGTGAGGACACCATCTACCTGTCCAGGTAGACGGTGTCAATAAAGTCTGTTCAAACCAGGTGATGGTTTGATGGTTCGATGCAATGCAAAAAGTAAAGGACCAGCTTACTGTAAAGCAGCAGCTAGTCAACTGAAAGCAGAGGTGTGTTATTATACCAACCATTATACTGACCAGAACAACTAGACATTACATATATATATATATATATATATATATATACATATATATATATATATATATATATATATATATATACAAATAAAATTTAAAAAATATATAAATAGAAAGGTTTTTTCTAGCCTGTTCAGCCACACAAAAGTCATAATCATGATGAAAAATACAAATGCAAAAACAAAAGTGCCATTTCCAATATGCAGTTTAGTCAGCATTCTGTGTAGCTGCCACAGCTTAATGTGTCCTTCAGAAGAACAAATGAATAAGTGCAGATCATCTGTGTTCCATGTGCACTTCCACTCATTTGCATGTGGAAGCTGAAGCCAAGCTGCTGCTTGCTGTGGTCAGGATGAAGGTTAGTGTTTGTGGTTCTGTGTTCAGGAGCTGCCTCAACACTGCAGCTGCTCTCTCCCTCACCTCACACTCTTTCATGGGATCTCTGCTTCTGGTTTTGATCTGGTGCTCTTTAGATGTTTTGGATTTATTCTGTGAGTTTGATCGTGGCATCATCTCATTATTCACTGGTCAGAATCAGCGTCTGGCTCCTTCCACTAAAGCCTCCTGCAGCTGCTCTGCTCTGACAGCAGCTCTGCCACCACTCTGACCCCCACTTTGCTCATTTTACTGTTTCTCTATGACTCAACCACTTTACTGCTGTTCTCCCACACCTTCACTGGTGACTGGTCCAGCA